>NC_067237.1:27286757-27586757 GCF_019924925.1 Ctenopharyngodon idella | reverse complement strand
AAATGGATTAAGTATAATCCATTTTTCTTAACTAAAGGTGCAAAAACAGCAAACTAATTCTGTAAATACTAATGCTCAACTATTGCTGTAATACCCTCATGCTGTAGTGTAAACCCTCTCACTTGGCACACTGTAAACCCCAACACTCAAAATAAATAATTGGTTTGAGTAGGGCAAACTCAATTTAAACAAATTAGTTCAATCAAATTAACTTAATTAACAAATTAACTTAGTATTTAGAACTTTCTTTTTCTTTTGAGTTCACAAAACTGACATATTTTACGTAAATCTGAATTGTTTAACTGTTTTGAGTTCTATGAACTTGATTCTTTTAATTTAGACAAACTTAAATTTACCTGAAACCAAACTATTTCCCAGCATGCTTTGCCATGACACTCAAAAGGGAGAGTAAATGCTAAAATTAAGTGTTATATAATATTTTTTGTGCAAGATTAATGTTAAGTGGGAGATTTAGTAGTGTTTAATGCTTTGCTATGTTAATTTAGAAGAGGGGGGTGAGCTTGATTTGAGAACAGGTATATGTTAAATGTTCTATATTGTCGTACTCTTTCAGCAATTGCTATGCTATGCTAATGTTATCAAAGCATTGTGTTACCAATTAGCATTTGCTGAATTAACTGGTTATAGACAGCTAAATTTCCACTACTAAAAATACTTAAATTGTGATTACATGATAATTTGTTAAATGTATGAATTAACTTACTTAAAATTTTCAATTGCAAATAAAACGTATGAGTACAAAATTTAAATCTGCCAGTTCTGCTTACTTAAACTTTGAATTTCTTAACTTAAAAACTTTTTATGTAACTGATTACCTCAAATTGTTTGAGTTTTGCCAACTTATTCGGGTTTACAGTGTATATTGCTATAATATTAATAGTTAATATTATAAATATTATAATAATATTATAAATAAATCTTCGAAGATTTATGAATCTTCTGTTTAGAATCGGTGGTTCGGAGTGTGTATCAAACTGCCAAAGTCACGCCCCCCCCAGTGGTAAACCATTGAAATTTAGAAACACTTATGACGTAACGAAGCCTCGTTAACTAAAATCACGTGACTTTGGCAGTTTGATACACGCTCCGAACCACTGATTCAAAACAAAAGATTTGTAAAGCTTTGAAGCTTGAAATTGCCCATCACTAGATATTGTTGAATAAAGTCTTCCCGTCGCTTCATAACATTAAGGTTGAACCACTGTAGTCATATGAACTGTTTTAAATATAACTTTAGTACCTTTCTGGGCACTTGAAAGTGTCTATCTTGCTTTCAATGCAGGCCTCACTGAGCTATCAGATTTCATCAAAAATATCTTAATTTGTGTTCTGAAGATGAAAGGTCTTGCGAGTGTGGAACGAAATGAGGGTGAGAAATTAATGACAGCATTTTCATTTTTGTGTGAACTAACCCTTTAACAACAAACTATTACATTTAATATTAATATTAATTTATTTTATATAAAATAATCAACACTCAAATTAAAGACTGAGTTACAGTCAATCATACATGTAGATTAAATAAATCATAATAAATACAACAAATAAAACAAATATATAATATATTTAGCAAAATGCTCCATTCTAACATTATTTTTCTAGCAAACTAATGGGTTATGGGCATTTAATGGCTTTCCTGAGGTAAATGCAACATTATGTAACATGTTCACAAGCTGTTTTATTGACGTCTTTCGGTGGTTGAAACGTGATTACATGAGACATGATACACTTCAGTAAGTTGTACTGTATCTTTCCACATACCTTCCGATGTTCATTCATGTCTATTTCATGCCATAACTAGTAGTAAAGATGGAGACAATCGGTTCAGGTGTGCTGAGACGGCTATAGCAATCTGTCATGTAACATTAAAGAGTGCCAAACAGTATTTATTTTTTGAATTTCATGATAAAACTGACAAAATTTAAAGCAGAGACTCTGTTTTTTCTTAAAAGTAAAAAGGAACAAAATGATTTTGAACGATTTGAGATAGACTGAGTGAACTACACAGCAATTACTGTTTTTCCAATGGTAAACACACTGAACTCAATGAACTGTAGAGGTTCTGAGAATCCATCTTTATCAAGCAATTTTGTAATTTGGCAACTAAATAAGTAATTTGCCTCCTAATTGCTTCATTTTAGAAGACAATTGTTCCCTTGTCATTTTTAAAGTCTGGAGCCCTGCAAGAAATCAAGAAATGGCTGCTTTCTGTGGGATGAGAGATGTGCTTAGGGCTGACTTGATGAACTGTAAGACTGATGCAAACTGCTCATTTACGTCCTGCTTGCTAACAAGCAGGTGCAAAGCTACACACTGGGTTCCAACTAAAACTTATCCATTTTCCTGTCCTTTTATTTTGTACACTCACATACAGATACCAGATACAGTCAGGCGAACTTCCTGTTCCCTCTATCCCTCAAATGGCTTTATAGCAGACTGTAAATGTAGACCGGGTCATGGCGAGGTTCCTCAGCATCTGGCATCTCATGAAATCTCTCTCTCTCTCTCTCTCTCGCTGACACAAACACACACACACACACACACTAAGGCTATGGCAGGACAGGCCACTGGGGACAGACCTCAAGACTGGCTTTGCTAAATTCAATGACAGTGTCACCTGGCTTTACCTGAGTTCTGAGTTTGCAGTCTGAACTGAATAAGATGAGATAAAAAGAACACATACTGCAAAATAAGTCTAATCAAAAAATGTAGACTGATTCAAGAGCAAATGACTCTTCTAAACAGATTCTGCTAAAGAAACTTTTATCGCACGATACGAAAAATAACATTGAATTTAATTCAATTATCACTTAAACGCGATTCTTAGTGCGATTATGAAATCGCAAAGACTGCGAGCTTGTCTTTGAAATATTGCTCCAAATGCTAATCCATCTGAAAGCACTGCGAGTTTGAGTCGCTTATAATGTAGATTTGCAAAAGCAACACGCGTCAAACATCTTTCCAGACATGAGAAACATTTATTAACATCCTGTCCAACAAAAGAAACATTTAATAACATGTTTTTACTCCAAACTCACTTAATAACGACAGTTGAGCATCCTTCTGTGAGGTGATGTGGCTTCTTACACAGAATAAGGCAGTCGTGTGTTTATTAGTCATGTTTACTCAAAGCGTTTCAATCTTCTGTTTATTCAGCTACAGCGATATGACGTGTGTTATCTTCTTCTGCGGCAGGGCATATTTGGAGTTTCTGCGCAAGAGCGCCCTCTGGCTTCCAAATGAAGAAGCATTTACTACTGATCACAGAGCCGCACATCTCTGACAAGCTGTGCATAAAATAATCGCAGCCTTAGCCAAATCGCGTGCGGTTTAATTGTGATAAATCGTGCAGCCCTAACCCTTACTGAACAGATATTATTTTCTTCTTCTTTAAAAAAAAAAAAAAAAAAACCTGATCTGACCCCAAACTTTTAAACGGTAGTGTATATTGTAAGCAATGATATATTGACCAACATTTTTAAAAAAAAAATGTGATATAAATATATCAGGCACCCTAGGCGGGAGGCACGTGGAAATGTGGAATGGCTGATAGGCGACTATTAATGATGTGCATCATTGTGCCTATTTTAACTCTCACCACAACTTCAGAGTTGGGTGTGACTGGCCTTTCCTAAGCAACATGCCATAATATTTAGCAGTAACACAGCTCTAACTTCACATCCTGTCAGCGGTCACGCGCTTGCAGATGCTCATTCACACACCTGGCCACTACTTGTGCTTTAAATGTCCTAGTGACCAAAATGGTCATGAAAACAAGAGAAACTACGTCTGGCAGGAGAAGCGAAACATTTAGTAGAGCCCCTGATCCAACACAGCAGGTAAAAAAGTCCAGGCTCAATGTTTTTCCCATCTTGCAACTGCAGGATTCACACTTAATCTTGACTATGCTTTCATCATTGACTCTTGTCTGCATTACCCATAAGTCCTGCAAGCTCTCTGGTGTTATAGTGACAGACTGGGACGCCATTAAGGAAAAGTGAGAGAGTGAACGAAATGAGCAAAATGCGTAGAGACGGCCGTCAATCTTGCTGAAACGTTTCTCTGCTGGATTTGCAGTATATTACCTACCTAAGAAAATCCCCAAGTAATGGACTTTTCAGAGCAGAGATCACTAGAGCTCTGATCAAAAGAGGCCAGGAGTGCGACAGCACCTTGCAGAAAGGGGAAAGTCAAATTGAATCCGCATGTCTGAATTATCATAAAATATACAAAACCTCTTCAATTGACGCTTGAACTCGAGATGAAATCAAGATAATGAATAATCATCTGCGAGATTGTAAGTGGCGGATAACAGAGCTGGAAAACTGGGACGACGGGTTGTGACCATAATCATTACACATGCACACAGAAAGTCAAAGTGATTCACGACAACAGCCTCTGACATACCCTTACATCCCCTGCTGAGCAGATTAGAAGAGAAATGTACGGTCAAGTAGACAGGCCACCCAGGGAGTCTCTAAGGGAATACAGGGCTGTTGTCTGGTAGTGAGACAACTATAAACAACACAAACCTTCGGCCTGGGATTCACACAGAGAAAATGAATACCTGTCTAGACTTATGGATGGAGATGCTAAAAGAATAGAGGGGAAGAGCTGCATTAGCAGAGAGAGAAAAAAGGTAATCCAAGGTCAACTCAACAAACTTTAAAGGGGACCTATTATGCAAAATTCACTTTTGCATGGTGTTTGGACATAAATGTGTGTTGGCAGTGTGTGTACACAACCACCCTATAATGATAAAAATCCAACCACTCCTTTTTTTTTTAATCCCCATAAATCATAAGCAGTGTCTCAGAACAAGCCGTTTGCAGATATCTGGCAATGTGACGTCACAAAAGCCACAGGCCCCGCCCACGAATGTTGACAGACACTGCCATTTTAACATAGAACCGCCCTGAGCAAGTTTACAGTCAGTTGTACAGTCCGCCATTGCTGCACTGACGAGAATGTCTCCCAAGCGTTTTAGGTGTTCTGTAGCTGGATGGATTAATCCACATAGCTATCTCCATTTACTCCCTAAATCTGAGCCACTGAAGAAGAGGTGGAATCACTTTGTTTTTGAAGAAAATGCTCCCTCAACTCTACCGAAATTTGTTTATGTCTGCGCGAATCATTTCACACCAGACTGCTTTGTGAAGAATGTCAATACAAAGGGACAATACAAAACATACAGTCTCCAGAGTGATACTGGATACGGCAGTAATGAAGGTGAGGGCACTTTAACAAAGTTTACCAGTTTATTAAGCACCACCCGAAAAGGCATAATGTATATATTTGTTTACTGTTAGTTGTAACAAGTGTTTCTGTGTACTTCGCTGTGTATCTTGATGATAATGCAAGGGAGAGAGAGAGAGAGAGAGTTTATGGATAATATTTTAATGTACACTTGCACTGTTTTATTAAGCTCTTACAGTGATTTTCTAGAGTGAAGACAGACGCTTCATATTTTGTGTGAAGTACAATAAACGTCATAAAACTCATCGGTAAACAGGCTTGTACTAATATATAGATAAAAACAAGAAGACAATGTAAATTATAACCGTAATTGAACCAAACTATAAATTATCTGTGGGGTATTTTGAGCTAAAACTTCACATACACACTCTGGGGACATCAGAGACTTATTTTATCTTGTAAATGGGGGCATAATAGGTCCCCTTTAACATACTACTAAGGTAGATGCTTATAAATGGTCAAACCACATGGGCTGCACAATTAATTGAAATAAAACTGAACTTGTGAATTGGCTTACTGCGATTATTAAAATCGCAAAGGCTGCTAGTCAATTAAATAAAATAAAAAATGTGCTGCATGTTTAATTGTGAAGCACAGCACTGTGTGTTAGCGTCTGTACAGTGGCCCGGTTCACAGTATATGTTGCTCCACACAAACTTATCACTGCATCTGCTCTGAGTTTGAGTCTTTTATGCATTTGGGAACACAACATGCACCAATCATCTTCCTAAACTTATATTTATTTAAACATTATTTTTTATTTTACAGTGAAATATTAAATTAGCAATATTTCCTATTTGATTAATATTTTTATTTAGTATTATTTGGTTAGTATTTTATGGAAGAGGATTAGGGCCAAGCAATAATAAAAAAAATAAAAGCACCTTGACTATAAAGTCATTATAATGTTAGTCAATACATTGAGAAAAAAAGTCGAAATACAATGTTGAGAATAAAATCATTAAATTGAGAATAAAGTTGTTGTGTTTCCAGAAAAAAAACTTGTTACATTTCGAGAAAAAAAGTCCAAATAAAATGTCAAGAATAAAGTCATTTTGCTTCAAGAAAAAAAGTTGAAATAAAATATTGAGAATAAAGGTTCGATCAGTGTCATGTTCAATGCATACTGATTAGAGTCCAATTTACGTGATGTAGCCTACTCGCAAGAAAACTTTTTGCCTGTATGATGATTAGATTCACTGTTTTGCACTGCCGCCTTCAGCATATGGCGCTTCATCCATCCATAGTGTGTGTAACAGACGTAGGCTAGTAAGAGCTGTGCACGTAAACCTCACTCCCCTGATCACAAGAGATGCTCTAGCGACTGACGTTAGAGGTTGCAGCCTTTAGCCTCCTTGTTAGATCGTCTGACTCCCACGCCGGAGGCCCGTGTAGAGCAGGACGAGTAGGACCTGGATAGAGGGGTTACATTGGTGCTGTGACCTGGATGGGAGTGAGGTTTAGGGGAGGTGAGTGTAACAGACATTGGCCAGTAAAAGCTGTGTTGCAGCCTTTAGCCTCCTTGTTAGGGCGTCTGACTCCCACGCCAGAGACCCAGGTTTGAGGCCCGCGCAGAGCGGGACGAGTAGGACCTGGATAGAGGAGTTACATTGGTGCTGTGACCTGGATGGGAGTGAGGTTTAGAGGAGGTGAGTGTAACAGACATTGGCTAGTAAAAGCTGTGTTGCAGCCTTTAGCCTCCTTGTTAGGGCGTCTGACTCCCACACCAGAGACCCAGGTTTGAGGGCCGCGCAGAGCGGGACGAGTAGGACCTGGATAGAGGGGTTACATTGGTGCTGTGACCTGGATGGGAGTGAGGTTTAGGGGGGTGAGTGTAACAGACATTGGCTAATAAAAGCTGTGTTGCAGCCTTTAGCCTCCTTGTTAGAGCGTCTAACTCCCACACCGGAGACTCAGGTTCGAGGCCCGCGCAGAGCGGGGCGAGTAGGACCTGGATAGAGGGGTTACACGCGCACACAGAGAGCGCTCAGAATTCTTGTGCTTGAACGGACAAATACACATAAAAGTATGGCAAATGTTGGAATCGAGAATTGTGAAATTATTCTCTTTAAAGTTTGTATGCTAGGCCTACTAATATTTTGGTTATAATTAGCTAAAGCTGATATATCTTTGTTATTGAAAGAAGTCCTAAAATATGGCTTGACTAAGTGATCCAACTCCAACAGTATGCAATGAACATGACACTGATTGAATGCGTGTTTATTCTCAACATTTTATTTCAACTTTTTTCTAGAAATGTAACAATTTTTTTCTTGAAACACGACTTTATTCTCGAAATTTAACAATTTTTTTCTTGAAACAACTTTATTCTTGAAATTTCATGATTTTATTCTCAACATTGTATTTTGACTTTTTTTCTTTAAATGTAACAATTTTAACAATTTTTTTTTTTTTTTAATTATTGCATGGCCCTAATCCTCTTCCGTATTATTATTATTTTTTTATAGTCGTATTGATTTATACAAAAATAAATAAATAAATAAAAAAATAAAATAAAATCACAACATTTTTGGCCAAACTGTGCAGCCCTACAAACATTTTTTTTAATCACAATTTTTATCAGAAAATACCTATATATCGTACAGCCCTAACCACAACTACACAAAATTTTGATTTTTTTGGTTAAAGTCCATGTAAAGCAATATTAAAATATGTTTTCTGAGTTTGTCACACCACAGAAAAATGTGTTATTAACCACCAAGCCAAATTTGAACGATTTAAAAAAAAAAAAAAAAAAAAAAAAAAAAAAAACACCAAGTAAATTAAATAAGTTATTAAAATAAGAGAAAATAAGCAGTATTCTCTGCTCTCAAACACTGGGGGCATGTCCGCTGTCAGCGCTGAAACCACGCAGTCTCTCTCAACTTACTTGTCTAATGAGTCAAACATACTGATGCATATAAACAAAAGAATCACGTAAGAGGGTTGCAAAATTTAGAGTTACTGTGGACTACTTACTAATTCTAACATAAGCACAGGCAACTTACACTCATTGGTGGGCAAATACTGCCAACTGTGTACCAAATGTCGGCATCACGAGACAGGAGGATGAAGGCCGGGAGGGGAGATAGTCGGTTCAGCCCCATTCACCAATAACAGCAGATTATCAGTGTATCCCAGTTGTCTCTGATGAAAGTTTGTAAAACTAATCCGGTGTAAAATTATCACTGCAGAGGTGGATGTTGATAGTGATTGTCAACTCTCCATCAAGATGGCTCTTCACAAAATTAATCCACCTCTTCTCCATATCACCGGTTTTAGGAAATTTAAATAAGGAGACCGAACTGTTTAGTATATTATCGCAACCAAGTAATATGCATTTGTGTGACGAAGGCATAGCTAGTTATAAAAAAAGTAGACTGTAGTAACTAATGGTAATGACAGTAACTTGTGATTGAGTGTGAGCCACTGATGCTAATACGCTGTAGTTATTATAAAAAATCCTGAACACAGAATTGGTGAAAAACTTTAACGTTCTAACTCCACAATTCAGTGCTACATTCACAGTCTTTGTAATGTGTTTCAGTTCTCAGAAACAATTCTCAGAATTGACTTTATCTTTTCCTTTACAAGACAATCATTACCACACAAATACTTTAGTTACATTCTGGGAATCTGGGCTAAGTGAAAACCTTGAACTGTATGCTGGATATTCACATAATTTTCTCAATAGAAGTTATAAAACTCTGAACTTGTGTTCTTAGTCGAGAAGAGATTCCACTTCTGTCTCTTAGGTTGGAAACACAGGAGCCCACAGTGTTTTCTAAAATATGTTCTCCTAGTTACCAGTCACTTTGCAGATGCTTTTATCTAAAGTGACTTAGAGTACATTGCATGGACAGGTCACCTTAAGAATCCTGGCTTTAAGTGCTTCTATGCTCAAAGGCACAATCATGATAGAGGATGTAGACAGCTCTTTAGTTCACAGATCTTGCTTCCCAAGGATTATACCTGCAATCGTTGGGCTATTAGCCCAGATTCTCAACTTTAGAAACCAAGAGACTTTAAAAACCCAAGTATTAATTTCTTTCCACTTTATGTACTGTATCCATTTGCATATATATACACATTAATTTTATGTACAGTATATAAATATAATTATAATAATACAGTTATTTATAAATGCATTAAAAATGAAAAACATTTATTCAAATTTATTCAGTAAATGCTTTTGTTGTCATGCTCATTGCTGGACACATATACATAAAAATGGCAGCTTCATGAACAAATTGAAAGTTCATTACAACTGTCATTAGGGACTACAACATTCATATCCATAGGTCACTAATGAGAGTTACAAATTCCTAAACACTTTTTGGTTTTGTTTATAATGTTCCCCATTTTAAATAATGCCCTCAAGACCATCACAAGTCATTCCTGCAATTTCAACAAAACCTTACCTATATCCAGAGCCATAGACAATAGTGTCCCCTCTCTGGGGACCAGGACAAGATTCCAAAGCAATTTGTCCAAAACTGCTTCATAATGGCCAAGAGCCATCCTTATTGAGTCCTAACAGACCCCCTGAATAGAAGAATATATGACTGCATATTTATGACTATTCTGTTTGGAGAACACAACTAGCTGCTGGACTTAAAGCTCAAACGGGAGGAGATCATAATCAGGCAGTGTATCACTGGCCATAGGAAACCAAGGAAGGTGCTAAAGACCCCGAGTGCTTATAGAGGAATTCTTGATTCGGTTTAAAATGGCATGCTCAGTTTGCAGAAATGAACCCCAGTCATGTTGAGAAGAATTTTCACAAGGGTATTAATCAAACCCTGGCCAACATGTGTGACGGATTTCTGTGGCAACAAGATTCCAACTTTATGGGTGTCTTTCATCATTTCAAAGACTGGCATTACATGCAACTCGATCGCAGTTATGCAGTTACCTTCATGCTGGGAAGCAAATGATAAGGCAAATTCGCCTGCTCCCTGTGAACATACCAAGACCCTGTGCTCTAAGAAACGCTACCACAGAATTAGGCACACACAGGAAAAACCTCCACGTGGGAAAGAGTCATGCAACTGACCTTACTGGACTGATCCACAGTAGGTTCCTTGAAAATACGTGAAGGATAAAATAAAATAAAATAAAATAAAATAAAATAAAATAAAATAAAATAAAATAAAATCGTTTATATATAAATTCAGCAAGTGTGCATTCAATTGATCAAAAGTGACAGTAAAAGACAATGTAACAAAATAATATATTATTTAATAATATTAAATAATATAATATATAATATTAACGTTACAAAAGATTTCCATTTCAAATTAATGCTGTTCTTTTGAACTTTCTATACAAAGAATGCTTAAAAAAAAAAAAAAAAAAAGTGTTTCATAGTTTCCACAAAAATTAAAACAGCACAACTGTATTCAAACATTAATAATAAGAAATATTTCTTGAGCACTACATCAAGATATTAGAATGATTTCTGAGGGATCATGTGACACTGAAGACTCGAGTAATGATGCTGAAAATTCAGTTTTGCCATCACAGGAATGAATTACATTTTAAAATATATATTAAAAAGGAAAACAAAATTATACTGTTTTTAACTGTATTTTTGATCAAATAAATGTAGCCTTGGTGACCATAACTTACTTACTTAATACACTATCATTTAAATTTTTTATTTTTTTTTAATGTATATACTACAAACTAGTTAGTGTATATACACTACAATCAAAAATTACAGATAAGTTTTCACTGCATTAATTTTTTCGTAACATACAAAAAAAAAAAAAAAAAAAAAAACTTCCCATCATACGATCAAAAATGACTTCCCGTCATTCGATCAAAAGGGTTATTTGGAGCTGGAAAATCATCTGATAACCAAAGTGCAACTTAACCAAGTACAACTTTATGGGCTAATAAATATATTTTAATGTCTTTCTGAATTACAGAGGATGCCAACAGAGTTTGACAAACGGATCCATGTGTGTTGTAACTCTTCAACAATCATACTTACAAA
Organism: Ctenopharyngodon idella; assembly: GCF_019924925.1. Lineage (NCBI taxonomy): Eukaryota > Metazoa > Chordata > Actinopteri > Cypriniformes > Xenocyprididae > Ctenopharyngodon > Ctenopharyngodon idella. The sequence goes on along the minus strand of NC_067237.1, from coordinate 27,575,479 downwards.
GACAGCCACCAAAATAAAAAATCCTGCCATGCATCAGCAGATATTTGAATATGAACCTTTGCACATGAAAAAATATGACCCTTCCCTTGAGTCACCTTGATGTACGACCATAACGACTCAACACATTTAATGAGCCCATAAAAGGAACGGTGATCTGGCCAGTGTTGATAATAATAGACTTATGGTGGCATCATCAACATAGCTATGACCTGCAGCTCACCAATCAATCCTTCCAGCCTGTAGGCAGTCAGTCACGAGCCTTGACCTGCTGGTTGAGTTAATGCAGCCTGGAGACTCTGGGTGGCCTTAATTCTAGACCAATTTAAGAGCAGCCGGATTTCATTAACCAATGCAAAGTCACAAAAAAAATTAGAAAGGCAGAGCCGCAACCTGATTTGCCAAGGTGATGTGTGGACCTCCCTAAAAAGCAGAGATGACCACACTGATTCAATTCATTTATTAATGATAAAGGAAATCAGGCTTGAAATCACACTGATGCTCTGTAACGTGATACATCCTGCCTCAAAGAATGTAGAGATAGGCGATTAATACTGTAAGAGTGGCGATTTCCTCTCTTACTCTTAGGGAAGGATAGTCAGGGGCAATGAGGGCCTCTCGCCCTGCCCGCTGTGGCTATATTTACTCCGTTAAAGCATCCCGGCGCATCACATTGGGATTCTGTTACTCTTACTCAGATGCGCATACATTGCTGGCTATGGGAGCTACACTCACAAGCTGCATTCGCACACATTCAATCTTGCTCTCACATGGAGACCAATGCTGAGGCCAATGGCAAAGTCCAGGGAAGGGTCTCATCTTATTTTTAAGCCATTTAATGAATAAATCTTTTCTAGTCACTAGCAGTGTTGGGGAAAGTTACTTTTAAAAGTAATGCATTACAATATTGTGTTACTCCCTAAAAAAGTAACCAATTGCGTTAGTTAATTTTTATTAAAAGTAATGCAATGCATTACTTTTGCGTTACTTTTTCTCACCTGGGCTGGGCTTGCTTGTTTGTTTATTAATGACAACAAAAAAAAAGTTACATTTTTGGCCAATGTTAAGACCCTTTCACTCCAAAAGTGAAATGAATAAGCCTCAGGCTGAAGGAAATGCATATTTACGTCTGTACAGTAGAGGGCGCAGCTCAAACAAACCTTTCAGCTGTGCTGCCATTCTGGATTAAAGAAGAATAGGATACAGGAGAAGGAAGTTCAAACTCTTATTTCTAAATCAAATCTAAAGTAATTTTTGCTTATTAGTATGGTTGAATTAGATCATTAAAAGGTCACCAGCAAACACATTGGATAATAAAGTGAGATTAAATACATAAAGTATATTAAATATAGTTAATTATTACAGGTTTGCATAAATTCTGAAATTGCATTTCACTGTTTTTATTCATTTTGAGGAATACTGAATGTTTTTGTGCAAGTGATATGAGTAAACACATGTTCACATTTAGTCTAGAACTACAATAACCATCATGTTCACACAGCATCACCTCTGCACTTTATTTCTCTCAACATGGGGACAGGAGAGTTGTCAGTCAATAAATGTGAAAAAGTAACTTGCGTTACTTATTTGAAAAAGTAACTTGGAAAAGTAATGCATTACTTTACTAGTTACTTGAAAAAGTAATCCGATTACATAAGTTACTTGTAACTCAAGTTACTTGTAATGCGTTACCCCAACACTGATCACTAGATATGCTTTGTCCCTCCTTCAATGAAAGTCTATGGGATTATTCTGCCATGTTATGGTTTATCAGGCAAAAATTATAGGTCTGATTGCTTACAAAAGTAATATCACACTTTTCTTCATTAACAGCATGATCTGAATGATATTTATCTTTGTAGCACAAACAGATGACGAGTTATAATATAGCTTAGTACATACATAACATTCATGTTATTAGTAAAAAACAGTTTACACTACAAACATGAGTATCTCAAATGTTTGAAGAAAAGTGAGCTATTACTTTTCCAAGCAATCAGACTTACATTTTTGCCTCATGAACATTAAAATGGCAGAATAATCCCATAGATATGCATTTATTAAAATATCTGCACACATTCAATCTTGCTATCACATGGAAACCAGATGCTGAAACCACTAGCAAAGTCCAGGGAAGGGTATCATCCTATTTTAAGCTGTTTAATGAATGAATCTGCCTTTCCCAGCACTAATTTAGTCTAATTCCACTGCTTACGCTGTCTCGTCCTGCTCAGAGTATAATGAAGAAGGACCTTGGCAAAGTGGAAACAGCTCGTTAAACAGATGTTAGAAAGGAGGACAAATAGGTATGTACTAGCCAATATATTAGTGACTTGCTGTGGTATATTATGTGAATGTTAGTGTAGATTTTAGTGAAGCACATCTATCAAATCCAAACTTTATGCTGCCCTCTAGTGGCTGGAATCAGAATCACTCAAAAGCATCTAATAAGAACGATAATTTGTCTTCAGTGTAATCTAACAATCACATTGATTTTTTTGTCCATCCTGTGCCCATGATATGATATGAATAAATGGCCCTTGGGAGTTCCTTGCCTGTGCACAAATATCAAATCTGCTGCTGTCTCTGAAGCTTCCAATTACCTCGACTGCTTCCTCCAGCGATACAGCGGAGCTGGCAACAGATTTCAATTTGAGAGGTATTGATTTTTGCACAAGTTTCAGAGGTTCTGCTATATGATATCTTTACTAGAAACATCACACATACCTAAAGACTTGATTTAACACAAATTAAAGCATTTCCAGTTCCTTATAATAATTGTTGGGTTCTTGCCTCTCGTTAAAGCCATAGAGACAACAGAGAACTATAATAAAAAATAAATAAGACCTTGAAATCTTTTTCCAAGCAAAGACCAATTTCTATATATGTTTTTGAATTTTTGAGCAGACTAGATCATATTTTCATCTTTGTACACAACATTAATCATTTTCTAAATTATTCTTGACCTTGCAAAACTCACCACCACAAAGCTAGCATGCTGCGAGTGGTTTTCTTGGTGGTTTTCTTCTGACACAGGACTAAGTTTATGATATTCCGGCCCCTATATGCCTCGTCCCTCCTTTAATGAAAGTCTATGGGATTATTCTGCCATTTTATGCTTCATCAGGCAAAACTTATAAGTCTAATCACTTAAAGTAATAGCAAACTTTCTTTAAAAAGCACAAGAAACATAATCTGAGAACAGATAATGAGGTACAGTATGAGCTGAATTTTACTACTTATAAATATACAAAAAATGCATTTAATTCACATATACATATGTGAAAAAATTATGACAACACAACAAACTCAATACTTTTTCTTTGGTTCCAAAACTGAAATACCCACATAAAGCTAAATGCTTCTTTGTGGGACTGTATTTAAGATTCTGGAGAAATACTGCCACCTTGTCATCACTAGATGGCACTCACTACAAGGAAACTACGAACACTTTAACATCTGCTCTGGAAAATCTGGTACATCTCATATGAGTACAAGCCAAAATGACTCTGCATCGGATAAAGGAAAGTTATTGATCTTAAATCCAACTAGACTTTTAACCTTTTTGTTTACTAAAGCTTTGAGTATATGCAAATACACTTTATTCATCTTTGGCCTTCAAATCTGAGCTGTTGGTCATCAATCATCATATCATCCCTAGTGAATAAAGTCCTAAGAATCTTACTCATCCCTCACAGTTGAGCACACCCACAGCCAAATATGATTAAGGTCAAAGGCTTAATCCAGCCTGAGTCAACACTGACCCCCCCAGATCATGAATAGCGTTCCTGCTCTTGAAGATACATCCATGCAGAGGGTCACTGAGAGGCCAATGCTTGAATCATAGGAACCACTAGGGAATCGGCCAGTTGTACTTCCACACCCTGGCTAAATCAAGCCTGGTCATCTGACACATGCTCTGGGGGGTTTCATGTCAATACACTGACTCCCTTGCTGGAGATAGGACATTCGGCGAAGAATGTAAAGAGATCGGAAACACGGCTCACATAACTTACAAATTAAGCCACATGCATGGAACCCACAACATGCGCACTTTACTAAATTATTAGAGCAAAGAGTTTTTGCTGATCAATTCAAGAGCACTCATTGTGATACACATGCCATTATATCTCATGATCAAACCTCTCTGACTCACCCTGGTAGAGGCACACCATCCCGCGCTCTCTCCAAATTTAGAACTGAGATTAGGAGAAATGGGCCCTGCAGCTCCAGACATGGATTGATACAACTTGGATTCAGTTTTGTAACTCTGCTACAGATGAGAGACTTTCTTGAGTGAAAGTTTGCACAAAGTGAGGTTTGTCGACTACTTCTGGATAACAAACGGACTTTGAACGTTTGCAAACTTAAATTGCAAGGTTTATTTGATACCAATAGGAGCAGGCGTAATTTCTCCTAGAAAAGTTATTACCCCAAGATAATAAGTTTTATAGATCGGTACGGTGTATCTGTGCTGGAGAAATTATAAAAACATATTTTGGCATTGCACATATCCTGAGAGGATGTAAGGTTTATTATTAGCCATGTTTTTACTCTCTGAATGCCAAAGTCTTTCTTGATTCTTTTTCCTAATGGGATATTCCAAAAGAAACAGCAAGTGCTGATATCCATTTAAAATATTACTGGAAACAAGAAAAAAAGGCTATAAAACTCATAAATGATACCAGGAGTATCTATCTACTAAAGATCAATGTGTTACAGAATTGAATTTTTTACACAAGTACTCTAAATTAAAGTAATGACTTCTTAATAAATTATTGTGAATATCTGGAAAAAATATGATGGTGATGCAAATTAGCACAGGATATGGTTTACAGTTTTATAAAACACCTTTGAATTATTACATAATTATTAAGTACATAGTATATACTCTTCTGGTCAAAAGTTTGGTTCCAGAAAGACTTATTTTTTATGACCCTGGTCCTCAAAACCAATCATAATTCGCACAGGTATATTTGTAGCAATAGCCAACAATACATTGTATGGGTCAAAATTATCGATTTTTCTTTTATGCCAAAAATCATTATGATATTAAGTAAAGATCATGTTCCATGAAGATATTTTGTAAATTTCCTACCGTAAATATATCAAAAACTTATTTTTGTGATTGGATATGCATTGCTAAGGACTTCATTTGGACAACTTTAAAGGTGATTTTCTCAATATTTTGATTTTTTTGCACCCTTTAGATTCCAGATTTTCAAATAGTTGTATCTTGACCGAATATTGTCCTATCCTAACAAACTATACATCAATGGAAAGCTTATTTATTCTGCTTTCAGGTGATGAATAAATCTCAATTTCAAAAAATTGACCCTTATGACCCTGTGGTCCAGGGTCACAAATGATTACGTTTCTTTAAATGTTCATTCATTAAACTAATCTAAAGTGACAGTAACAGACATTTACATGTTACAAAAAAAAAAACTATGTCAAACAAATGCCTTCTTTCATGAATTTCAATCACTTCTTTCAAAAACATTTACAAAATGGCACAATCATATTGTCATTGCCAGTATAAAAGTGCAACCAGAAAATCTAATTGCCAGTGAAGTGGGCAGAAAGCACCCTAAGGTAAATTTGGGACGTACTACTAAGCAAACCATTCATGCAGTCCCCATGTTCACCTCAACTAAAAAAAGCACACTGCCTGTGTGTTCATACACAAGAGAAACTCGCAACCCTGATCGCGTAGACAGCTTTCTTGCTATATGACAGGACATCAACTTTGCCCTCACTGAAAATTGCTATGAAAACATAAGAGCAGACTGGAGAGATTTGCTGAAAGGGGACCTTTATGAAGAGAATACATAAAGAAGTCAGTAGGTTAAACCCAATTTCTGAACATGATCTTTTGGGGGGAACATACAGGCCAACCAGTGAAAGCAAACACATCAGGTCAAAGCAAAAAGAAAACAAGGGCGGTGGTAGCTTTATAGTTAATAATTTGGACTGCTAACAGAAAGGTTGCAGGTTCCATTACTGCCATCACAATCAACACTGTGACCTCGGCTACTTAATGCAGGGGGACGGTCCATGCAATCAGGATACAAAATTGCTTTGGATGAAAAGTAACTGCTACATGGCAAGTAATCTTTAATCTAAACACATATAGCCATTAAAATTGTCAGACATGGTCTGGTGTCCAGAGTGCGACACAGATCGCCATATTCTTCCCTCACAAAGCTGATACAGCCACTTTAGCCCTTTGTTAGCAGGTAAAAACATCATAATTCGTGTTCAAAAACACCAACTTTCTTACTGTCTGATCATAAATTATCCAAAAGTTAGTAAAAATCAGTACTGCAGGCTTTGCCATTTAGAAATAATAGGCACTAGACTATGACTGACCTAGTTTGTATATTTGGTTATTTGCTCCACAATTGAAGCAGCACCTGCATGAATCTAATCTAAGAATCTAAAATAAGAGGCTCATTTGTCTCTATTTATCACTGTCGTAAATAAAAGCAGGGCTTCTATGGGTTGAGAAATGGAGTGATGAGTTTATAATTAAATAAAACAATGAAGGGGGCCATAACACACACAGACACATAAATATACACACATATACTGTAAAAAATATATTGTGAAATATTTAAAAGAACCGTTTTCTATTTTAAAAACATTTCAAATGTAATTTTTCCCTGTGTTGGCAAAGCTGAATTTTCAGCAGCCATTATTTCAGTCTTCAGTGTCACATGATCCTCCAGAAATCATTTTAATATGCTGATTTGCATCTAAAGAAAAAAAATTCTTATTAATATTGAAAACAGTTGTACTGATTAATATTACTGTGGAGAGTGGAGACCATGAAATATATTATATCAGGAATCTTTGATGAATAGAAAGTTTAAACAGCATTTATTTGAAACAAAATAAAACATTATAAATGTATTTACTGTCACTTTTGATCATTTTAATGTGGAATAAAAGTATCAATTAAACTTTTGAATATATACACACACACACATACATACATATAGACACTAGACACTACTTTTCAAAAGTTTAGGATCAGTAAAAAAAATTGGATACTTTTGCTGTGTGTGTATATCATATATATTAAAAGTTAAAGTTTGACTTACTGCAAAAGCTAACTGTGGTTCTTTATTAACACAAGTGAACTACACATAGGGGGGAAAAAAAAACAAAAATGAATTCAAGTTAATCCGAATAGTTTTGCAAAAGTAATTTTAAGTGCATGCAGCCAAAGGAGAACAAGATTTTTACATGAATATGGTGCCTCAGGGGCAGTCTGCATTTCTTTTCAAAAAGTTTAATTATGAGACTTAAGATCAGGATGCACAGAATTGGCTAACATAATTCCGATAGCATCATCATCCCCCCACAGCGGGAAGTACTTCACTCTGGTTTCATTAAATGCCGCACTCCGCAGACAAAGTGGCTAAAAGGTTAAGTGCAAATATCACAGATATTCTGGCATTTACAACAACAAAATTCTAAGGTGGAAAACTTCCTTTGCTCCATTTTCTCACTACAGTCAAAACACAGAAAAAAATATACTGCATATATATAAAATATACTGTATTATATTGCATGCCGAATAATTTATGCCCTCAAGAGGGGAAGACTGTGTCATTCTTCCCTGATACTGACTCACAAAAACAGTCATTAAAGAAAAAGAACAGACAGAAGTGATAAGGGACCTTGTTAAAAAATAAACCTTAGACACTCATTCTAACATTGGGAACAGTAGGTTCGGTTGAGCTTTTGTATTCGCTGACCAATGTTTATATGTGAATCAAAGCCAAAATTAAATCTGTTCATCATAAAAAGCAATCGAGTCTCTTCAGAAAATTTGGTCTAAACCACTCAAACCATATGGATTAGTTTTATCTCTTTATGAACTTTTTGAAGCGTCAAAGTGTCAGTTGCGTAGCTGTCTATGGAGTGACAGAAAGCTCTCAGATTTGATCAAAAAGATCTTCATTTGTGTTCTGAAGAAGAATGAAAGTCTTACAGGTTTGGAACAACATGAGGGTGAGTAATTAATGATAGAATTTACATTTTTGGGTGAAATAACCCTTTAAAAGCTTCTCATGGTGTTTGTCTCTTGCCTTTCATTATTTTATTCAGCAAATCTATTCAAATGAAAGCTGACATTTTACCCTTAATTCGAAACATCTGAAGAAATATGCACACATCAATGAGTCAATCAATGTGTTTGATCATACTGCAAACTGCAAAAAGATGCCATCAACTTTCAGTTGTAGAAGCAGTATCATTAAATTGAATATAATGAAACTGCTTTTATTAGCTTTCCCGCTTAGTACAAACACCTGACAAACCCTGGATTAGGTCATTTGGCAATGCCCATTCAGACGGCTGTTCAGAAAGACAGATGTTGCTATGCGGCTCAGCTCCAGGCAGTGAACATTTCAGTAGATCTTTTGAAACCTGCCATTTCAGCATACCAAACAGGGCATCTATATTCTCTTAGCAGATGAACATGGCACAAATTTGGAAGTTTATATTAGCAGCCATTTAGTTAGCGTTTAGCCCTGAGAGAATGCAATGCAAATGTGTATGTGAATACACAAAGAGTTCAACTCTCCTTTTTAACAGTGGGTTCACCCAAATCTAAAATTCTGTCATTTTTACCAAGCGTATCATTGTTTTAAACCCAAATGATTTTCTTTCTTCCATGGAACACAAATGAGATGCTTTGCAGAAAGTAGTTGGTCATTATTTTCCATGGAAGGACAATAAATAGGGACTGGAGCCTTAAAGCTTCAGAAAATTGCAAAACCATCGTAAAAGTAGTCCATTCAACCTGCACGTTATCTCAAGTTTTTTCAAGTCATCCAATAGCTTTGACCAAAATATAAGTCTTTATTCTCTAATACTCTTTGTAAACAAATGATTTAGACTGGTTATGTAAACTGAATAAAATGATCCATTGAAAAGATCCAATTCAAAAAAATGATTCATTCACCAATCCTGCATCCAGCAACAAGGGTGGATAATTGATATTTCAATAGAGTAACGACTTAAATTTCAGTTTGTTCCTCACACAAAAGGTATCATACAATTTCAAAAGATGTTTATGATGCTTTTAAAGCACTTTTGCATCCTTTTTGATTCTTGACAGCCCAAGTCCTTATTCACTCAATCACTTGAGTTTACATCAGTTTACAAACCAACTACATTCTAAAAAACATGTTAAAGGGTTAGTTCACCCAAAAATGAAAATTCTGTCATTAATTACTCACCCTCATGTCGTTCCACACCTGTAAGACCTTCGTTTTTCTTCAGAACACAAATTAAGATATTTTTGATAAAATCCGATGGCTCAGTGAGTCCTGCATTGAATGTTATGCATTGAATGTTTAAGTTAATTTACACTTTCAAACACCCAAAAAGGTACTAGTTATATTTAAAACATTTAAAATGTGACTACAGTGGTTCAACCTTAATGTTATGAAGCGACGAGAATACTTTTTGTGTGCCAAAAAACGAAATAATGACTTTATTCAACAATATCTAGTGATGGGCAATTTCAGAACACTGCTTCATGAAGCTTCGAAGCTTTATTAATCTGTTGTTTTCGAATCAGTGGTTCGGAGCGTGTATCAAACTGTCAAAGTAAAGTGAACTATTGAAATTTCGAAACACTTATGACGTAAAGAAGCCTCGTTTACTGAAATCATGTGACTTTGGCGCTCCGAACCACTGATTCGAAACAAAAGATTCGTAAAGCTTCAAAGCTTCATGAAGCAGTGTTTTGAAATTGTCTATCACTAGATATTGTTGAATAAAGTCATTATTTTGTTTTTTTTTGGCGCACAAAAAGTATTCTCGTTGCTTCATAACATTAAGGTTGAACCACTGTACTCACATGAACTGATTTAAATATATAACTTCAGTACCTTTCTGGGCATTTGAAGGTGTAAATTAACTTGCTTTTATTGCAGGCCTCACTGAGCCATCGGATTTCATCAAAAATATCTTAATTTGTGTTCTGAAGATGAACAAAGGTCTTGAGGGTGTGGAACGACATGAGGGTGAATAATTAATGACAGAATTTTCATTTTTGGGTGAACTAACCCTTTAAAAACAAAAAGAAAGTCATAATGGTTTAGAACGATGTGAAAATGAGTAAATGATCACATCATTTTCATTTTTGGGTAAACTATCACTTTATATATCCGTGACATTCCCTACCTTTGCATGCTATTCAAGGGGACTTGTAAAATTAAATTACACCAAATTAACATTCACTTTGAACTTGACCTCAATGCATTATTGTAATTTATAAGCTAATATCTAATTTAGCCTCTAGTGCTTTGCTAACACTGAGGTTTGTACTGAATGCTTTCAAAACACCCCTGCTTACAAACATTGTACTACACTACCGAGATGAACTTTAATATTGTCTTGCTCAATTTAATGCTCTGTAGGTAACACTTTCCTTTCACAATAGAACAAGCCCACAGAGACCACCTTACTGGAAGTAACCCTGTACAGATAGCTTACTCCATAGAATAATTCAGTACACTATCCCATTCAGAAAACCCACAGATGATTACAGTATGAATGTATAATTAGGTATGTGTATATAGAAACATGAAAACCTATTGGTTTTGACCTAATTACTTTGACAAATCCCTGATGACTGAATGTCATTTTTCAATAGGGCATACTGATCCATTTTCTTAATTGGTTTACAAAGGAAATGTTCAATGAAACCAGCCTCTTAATAATTAGGTACTGCGCAAAAATAATTACAAAAGAGTCAAGGTCATTCCTGACCATTGCTTTAAAAGAACACAGTGGGCTCTCATCAGATTTGACATGGAAACTGATGGAGGCTGGAGTGGATGGGGAATCAAAAAGAAAAAAGGAAAATGTAACTCATTTTTAGTCCTCTGGTTGTTCTTTTGAAAGAATGAAGGGGAAATTCTAACTGTTCAAATGTGCAGGTTGTTGTTGGCAGCAACTAATTCCTTGAACCATAAAAACTAGAGCATTTAAAGCATCAATCATGTTCTAGACCATGGGCCGCACTGTTAAAAATCAAATAACAGCTTCTATTTTAGGACATCATACCATCAATACTTTAATTTTAATGCCCTGAAAACTTTATGCATGAATAAATTCCACATGGTTCCTAACAAAATGATTTTCAGTGTTCCATGTGTTTTATTGTCCTGAAACCTTCCTCAATCACACACTATGAAAAGTAATGTGGAGAGGATGGGCTTATATTGCAAGTGAGGGAAAAAAAAAAATAAAAAAAAAAAATAATGCTCTGTTTTCAACAAACTGAACCAAATATTGATCAAAATGCAGCAAGTATAGTGAAGGTGCTCAGTTTCTAAATGCAATATTCTTTTAGATATATGCAACCAGGTTTACACTGCCAAATAGCTAAACTGGTACCGTGTTAGAAAAATCATCTAGATCAATTTTGGATATGCAATGTCCACTTTTCACAACCCAATCAACTCCTCACAGATACATTTAAGTCCAGTCACTATTTTTTCTAGCTGTAGAATTTTTAGAACATCCAGTTTCACTAAATGTGTAAATGAAATCAAGTAAATAAAAAATAATAAATCAATGATTCAAAAAAATAAGTAAATAAGGGCAAAGACACTGAAAAAATGATTTTACAATACTGTTCAGTTTATTAAAAAAAAAAAAAAAAAAATTCATTTAACACCATTGTATTAGGTTTCTCATTCAAACAATTGCATTGTGTTAAACTGACTTGAAACAGTTGTGTTTTGGCTCAACTCAATATTTTCATTTTGAAAGAACATGTTTCAATTAAGTAAAATAACATTTGATGCTTGTTCAATTTAATTAAGGAAAAGAAGTTAATCCAACACAATTCTTTTCAAACACTTTACTTAATCCATTTGAGTTGAGACTACATAAATGCTAAAACTAGGAACAGGATTTCCCCTTCCCATCATGCTTTGCACAGGGCTGGAGAGGGAGAGTAAATGATGTTATTTTATGCATTTTTTATCAAGATGATAAAATTGGGATACTTGTTAATGCTTAATGTTCTTTTATGTTTATATTTAAAAGAGTTTCTTATATGTTAATGTTTTGGGGGGTTACCATTGTGTAAAAAAAAAAATAAATAAATAATAATAATAATAATAATAATAATAATAATAACTACGTTGGGCATGCCATGGATGTAACAAAATCATCTTCTGGCTAACACCTAACTATAAGCGTCTTTACAGAGTAAAGATTTTGTGAACATTATTCTTGTTGGACAAAATTAAGAATGTTAACCTGACTCAACTAAATGGCATTGAATTAACCTTATGTAATAAACTTAAGTTTACTGAAATAAATAATGTTAATTAAATGCAACATAACCCAGTTACATGGAACCTGTTGACATAAAGTAAATCCAATGTATCATTTGAGTGTAAATCAATTTTTCATTTTTATGTTAACTATCATCTCAGTCCTCACAACACTATCACGTTGTGAAGTTCATCTTGAAAAAAGTCAAGACAGCAGTGAGAGGTTCATATCTGAACCAAAACAAACTATGTGGCATGTGATCATCAATATCATGTAGGCGCCTGTCTTTGGTGCTGCTAAACTAGACAGGACCAAAAGCAGAGCCAGGCTGCATTCCATGCGATCATACTAAATGACTGGATGAGCACGAGTCACCACTCAGCAGCTGCTCACTGACTCTGTGGTGGACCATTTTTATTTCCTTTTTCCACCTCTTTTCTTGAATCCTGGTGTATGTTCTCATGCCCACAGCCCGTCTCTAGCCAGAGCACATGTTCAAATACTTCATTTACGGCTCAACCGCAAAGCATTGCCTTGTTTCCCTCGCTTTCTTATTTTTTATCTCTCGGAAAAAAGTACAGCGTCATACGTGGCATTTTTAATACAACCATTCCTACATTTTATTCTGGAATTTTCCAGTGAGCCCCCATATCATTAATGACTTTTGGTTGTTTTTTGTAGTTGTTGTGGCTTGGAATAGAGGTCTGCACTGTGCGCAGTTTTAAAAACAGCAACAGGCAAGCGACAGTCATTTTTTCAGCTTAACCTTGTTTGTATTGATGCTGTTTGGGAAACACTGTGTCACACACGAGCACACTCTGTTCCTGTGCCGGAGGGAGAATTCTGAAAGTGTGTCTGTAGACATGGACACACACAAACTGATGCTTACGTACAATTATAGCCTACAATGGAAATCTCTTTTTTCAGAGCAGACCAGCTCTGGTATTATCTCCTAAAACTAAAAAGGCCTTAAAAGTAACTTAAAGGGGTCATATCATACAGTTTCTTTAAATCAGAAATTTCCCTGTGGTCCACTTATAAATGTTAATAAAATGCTAAAAAAAAATAAAATAAAAACTAATATTTTATTATGCTGTGCCTTTAGGACTTCTATGTAAATGCCTCTTTTGCGCAATGAGAAACAGCGCTTTGCTGCAAGTTTCTTGTTGGGACAATTACAGCGCTGCCCAATCCTTATACTGTATAAAAGCCTATTTTCAAAGCCTGGGTTACATTAAGACAAATTCACAAAACAATCCATCCTGAAATGTGCAATCCATTATAGTCTGAAAACAAACTTCAGGCTTTAAACTTCAATCTTTCCTAACATTGGGATCCTTACTTAAAATACATATATAATAAGAATGAGGCAATAATTGGTTTAAATAAAGTATCAAAAGCAAGTAATCAAATGGTTTTATTGAACAACATAATACGTATTATAACAAATGCTTGCAGAGGGTGTGATTGTTGTGGTTACACTTTACAGCATGGGTGCTCAATCCTGTTCCTGTAGATCTACCTTTCTGCAAAGTTCAGCTCCAACCCTGAATAAACACAAATGAACCAGATAATTAAGCCCTGTGTTTGAAATCACCCCCTATATCCTCATTCACCATTCCCTTCATTAGTCCACTAATATAGTTCACTTGAGGGAGTGAATTGTTATTTGTTATTGCGGTGCATTGTGGGATTGAATGAGTGCACTCAATAACGTCCACTATGGTTTCGGACACCACTATGGCTGTCCCCTCAAATACTGCTCTATTTACGGGTATAGGGGGCAATTTCAGACACAGCCAAGATCTTCAGGAACACTTGATAATTACAGACAGGTGTGTTGGACCAGGGTTGGATCTGATCTCCAGGAATAAGATTGGGCAAATTTGCTTTACAACATGATCAAAACCTTTGGCCAAGAAACATTTAATCTAAATGTCCACTTAATCTTTAATATTTGGCCACTTCTTTATGATAGAAACGCTACTGTTACTGTAATTTCTTGAACAAAAATATTTGGACATCAAAACATGCACACTCAGAGCGAGGGTTTAAACGTTTATTATGAAATTGCGTTGAACAACAATTTGTATATTTAGAAACATTTTGATGTATTCTCTTGTGCTGCCGTAGGATTATAAATTATTTACGTTACAAATCTGGAAAAATAGCACACATTGCGTTCCCAGATGAGTTGAAAAATCCAATCTGTTTTTTTGGACTGAATTTGGACTAAACTGCTCAATACATGTCGATTAGTTTTATGATCTCTTTATGAATTTTTTGAAGCATCAAAGTTTCAATTGCATAGGCTGTCTATGGAGGGAAAGAAAGTTCTCAGATTATATCAAAAAGATCTTCATTTGCATTCCGAAGATGAACGAAAGTCTTACAGGTTTGGAACGACATGAGGGTGAGTAATTAATAACTGAATTTACATTTTTGGCTGAACCTTTCATTCATTATAATGTTAATTCAATTTAATTATGGTTATGGAAAAACAACACGTTAAAATGATTTAACACAACCGCCCCATCCCAGACCTACGTAGGTCATCTTACATTTCATACAGTTGATTGGTGACGAACATGAAGCAGGGCAACAGCTCATAATGTGATGGAGCCTATAGAATAAGGTTAGAATGCCCGTAAAATTCAAGATATCAGGGCATAAATGCCCCAGTATGAGTTTATGTCTCATGTTTATATCATAGGATATTGTTAGCCCTAATTATTATTATTATTTATTTATTTATTTATTTATTAAAAACAAAACAAAAGGGAATCAGGCAGGATCAAAACAGAATGTAAACCGTATCAAAACAACTACCAACAAAACATAAAAATCCAAAGATTTCAGACTAAGTGTTCAATAAATGCTCTTAAGTCTGAAAATTACAATATTTAATAGGAAATCAATAGGAAATCATTTATTATTTCAAAATTTGAAAAAGAAATATTTGACTGATATGACCCCTTTAAAAATATCTTCCTTTAACATTCATTTTAACCTTCTATGCGACAAAACAACCTTGAAACAAGGCTAACTGGCTGATAAAGAGGGCATGTAATATAAATAGTCTAATAGACTTCCGATGTAGGTGACTACATGCCTGTTAACCTTGACCAAAAGCAATTACTAGCACAATGCATGCAGGAAGCACCTTTATCCAAAACACCACAAGTATTGTGTTAAAATCAATGATGCTGAGGTCAAACGTCAGCATGTTAAGTAAATCTCAGTCCTGCATTTTTAGATTGGGGTAAATATTTCCGTCTACTCTCCACGTTGCTGTTCTTCCTTCTGAAGACCAACCATCATTGAGTTTACAGTACTTGGCTTACATTCAGTAAACACACCAGCACGGTTGCATGCCCTCTCCTTGACACCCTCTGTTCATTGGTCTGCTGCTGAGCACCGGACAATAGGTGTGGAGCTCATTCAGTTCCCCCTCATTTAAAGTCTTATCCAAACACAGCCAATGCATCACAGCACATCCTGCCAAAGCAAGCCAGGACACATTCAATCTCCCATATGAAGCAGCAAAGCATTATGGGATGAGAGGCAGGTTGTGTAAATGTTTCAGTGGATTATTTGAGACAGATTCCCCACCCATCTATATCATGTAACAAATGCAAAAAGATGAACAAAACTTCCAAATGCCTTTACAACAGATTTGCTGAGTCAGTAATCCGAGAAAATATATGTGAAACATCTAAACCTTATGGGTTAGATCCCATTTAGTCCTATTAAAATCAGTTTGATCAAAAGTGTCCACTACAATAAAGTCATCGATCAAACTACATCAATCGATGTGACCATTGCATTTGGACTACTCACCTGTTAATTAATCACTGCACTAAATTATGGGTTTTATTTAAAATAAGAATAATAAAATAAATATATAATAAAATAAGAATAGTTAAATAAATCTAAAAACTAAAATAAATTAGTTTACATCAGAACAACTAAACATGGGTATGTAGACTTTTTAAATCCACTGTACATACAATAAGTTTAAATTAATTTATTTGAGCTTCTTGGAGCAGAAACATTTGAAGTGTAATACAGAAAAGACAGAAATATATAAAGAAAGATTAATCGCCAGCCATGCTGAAATACACTCACATCAAAAATGGTTTTCGACAGCAATATCAAACTCTGAACGGTGATATACAGCCATGTCGTGTCATTTTATTTGAGTGCGATCTCTCCAAGGATATGCCACATCAATCAGTCAGACAGGCTATTCACCATGCTGAGAAATGAGGGATGGAATGGACTAAAGACGGTCATCACTATGAGGACATCATTCATGGGAGGTCAGTAGCAGTGGATGGTGGTCTGGCCAGATGGCAAAAGCCTCAGGTGCAGAAAAATATGACTGCTCTCAAAAGCAGTAAGGGTCTCGGCCGGAGGCTTTAGCTAATTTTTAAGCTGACTTTAGAATTTTATGATACAAAAAGTATTAAAGGAAATATAAGGATTATACACAATCAGATGATAATGTTGCTTGCTAAGGATCAAATTAAAATCTATTATATTCTAAATCTTAAATGTATTACTCTTTAAAATGATGAAATAACGTTAGAAATAAATCACGATTTTGAGTGATGGAACAAGGAATCAATATAATCTTACTGAGTGATTCTGTTTGACCTGATAAGAAACGGTCATCGTCGCTTCTTAGTCATGGGAAAAAAAGCTTTGCGACAAACATTTTTCGTCATAGTCTTCATTAACAAAATTAACAAAAGGGAGTTATTCTCTTAAACATTAAGCACTCTTTCTAAACTCCCTGAAATGCCTTGATTGTAGTCTTGAGTTTTCTTCTGGGAGCGTACAATCTATTCCTCATTTAAATAATTCCCACCAAGGCACATGCAAAAAAAAAAAAAAAAAAAAAAAAAAGGGAAGAGGCCTGGTTGAGTTGCGTTAATAATGTGTTGGATCTCACAGTTATCAGGGATGCAAACAGGTAAGGGGGAAAAAAGGTGAGAACACTGCGTGGGGCGGGGGCATGCTCCGCACAGATTTTTTTAAAAGATATTTGCTTTACATGCTCATTTGTAGTTACTTTAAGGGATTTTTATTACCTTATATGTTCAAAACTGTAATTTTTCATGAAAAAAACAACATATTGTTGCAACATTTTACCAAAATCAAGATTGAATACATACATACAAATCTCATGTTATAAAAGATGAAGTGCTATGCAGGCTATTTAAGACAATATTGGCTGATTAGATGGCAATACTGAGCTGAACTGCAACCTGTTTGCCCTCTCTCTCTTCACCGGTCCCACATCTCAGACCTCACATACATAAAATATTACCCTTTATTGTCAGTTTTTAAAGCAAAGAGCAAAGTAAGCACTGTAGAGTACTTACTGAAACAACCCCCCCACCCCCCTTATAAAAACACGTTCTCATTGGATCTATGCAAATCCCATGGGGGACTTATTTTGATCTCAAAAAGGTGAGTTGTCACTGAAAGGTGAGGAGTTTGCATCTATGAGTTATGTTAAGTGGCGTGACATTTCCAAAACACGCTCGAAGCGGCTGACCAACCACAACACACTGTTAAAGTTGCCCACTCAGAGCACATTACACTTTTTCGGAAGGAGGAGCTTCACAGAGACAGGAACTAAACAGAGTGTTACTGACAGACTGGGAGGAGAGGTGCTGCAACACTGTAAAATATGTGAAAAATAATGGGGGGTTTTTCATCATTGAAGCATGAAAACCTATTCTAGCAGACAAAAACAAAATCAAGACTTTGAAAAAGGGGCATAATAGGTCCCCTTTAAAATCAAAAAAATGTTCTAAAAAGAACTTTCTACACAGAATCCATGCGGACTTTTAATTTGCACTCTAAAGCCACACTTAAAGGCGTCCTATTATGTCCTTTTACGAAGTCTTGATTTTGTTTTTAGGGCATACTAGAATAGGTTTTCATGCTTGATTGTTCAAAAAGCACATTTTTCATATATTTTACATTATTACAGTTCCTCTCTTCCCATGCTGGCTCAAACGCGGCATTTAGTTCCTGCTTCGAAGAAGGCCCTCCTTTTGAAATACAAAATGTGCTCTGATTGGTTAGCTGGTTAGCTGTTGTGATTGGCGAACCGCTAAGAGCGCATTCCGGAAATGTCACACCCCTTACCATAACCATGAGTTTAATCTGCTCAGGTGTAAATATTAAGGATGGCATCAACTTCAAACCAGTTCGAGATGCATTCAGACCCTGAGAATCTTAATGAACAAGAGGATCGTGCAGAACGGATTTCAAGCACGGATTTCACAGAACGTTTCAGAGTGGTATGTTTTTTGTTTTGTTATACATTTTATATTCGACGTTATACACCATTTAATCATGGAATTTGTCTGAAAACTATGGTAATACAAAGAGTAATCAATCACAAAACCATGGTTAATTTTCCAAAGGGGCGGTGAACAATCTTACAAAAGCAAGAGCTTACAAAAGCTACAATAAACATCAGCACTGCAATGTTAGTTAGCAGGCCAGCGGAGCCAAATAGTTTTGCCATTTGTTTACATCGTAGCAACAATATAAGATTGGAAATGTTAATAGAAAACACAAGCAAAAACACACTTATAGGTTGTGACAATAAACAACTGATTGTCCCGACAAAGTGGGAACTGCTCCATCTTTCAGGAGAAGCCAGCATTGTACTCGGCATTGTACTCTGGTTCTGGAAGCTGTCCTCCATTAAAAATGTGCAGCACACAAATAAACGTTGGGGTTGTAATGTTTAGGAACAGGATTAAAAATAATTTTTAACCACTCCAAGATTGTCCGCCTTAGAAAGGCCAAACAAAGGGTTTAAAAAAAAAAAAAACAGCATCTCTTCAACATAGCGACAACACTCTTGGTCCTCTCTAGTGCAGCTCAACAAGGCCTAAATGACTAATATCGTGACTTCACAAAACCCGGAAAAACCCCGTTGTAGTAACCCTGTTGTAATCCTGTAGGGAGCCGTGCGCTGTAGTTCTTGAAAAGGGTTTCCTGTTAAATAAAATATCTCCCTTTGGAGTTAACTTTGAGCTTTGTAACCTTGCAGATCTTTTTTGCTCAAATATCAACATTACACACTAACTAAAGTTGAAAAAAATGAAAAAGCATAATAGGAACTTATGAATGGCACTGCATTTGATAACAAAATATCAAAACAAGAAGCATAATTCAAAAATTAAACAAAAATACGTAATTTTAAATCTGTATTTATCATTTTACATTGACATTTTTAATTACTACATATATTTATTTTAAAAATACTTTTTTTTAAAAAAAAAGAAAGAAAAGCCTCCTTGTCTTCTATAGATCTACAGCAAAGTCAAACTAGTCCAGCTGTTTTCCTCTCACACTGGCAAACTGATTGCACACCCTACCACAGCTAATAAATCCATGTAGAAATAGAGGGGGGCTCTTGGCTATGCATAAGAGCTTCTGAATAAGTTTTAAAAGAGGTGATAAGATTTATGGAATTGCATATGGAGCTGGTTACATCGCTGCTGTAAAAACAGGGCTTCGGTTCAAGTTCACAAATGTTTCATGTAAGAGAGACTGAAAGCCAGACTGTTCTTGATTAAATACTCCTGATCGACAAACACATTAACATTTATTTAAGCCATCAAATAACAGAGCAAATGTTAGCCAAGACTTGTTTTTATTAATATCATTGATCTCTGTCAGTTAGTCCAATATTTGCATTGTGCCCCATTGTTAACTGTGCGAGCTAAATTATTTCATTTTAAATAGCAGTACGTCAACAGCAGGCATTACTAAACCTGAACCACATGAAAAATGTCTGAACCTACAAGTAGCAGAGGGCACACTATGACCACACTAAAATTGTGTATTTTAGTTTGTATTAGTTATGGCTTATTTAAGCCAACTTGTTTTTCATTTGACCAGATCTGCCACACTTTAAACGAAAATTAGGTTACACTTTATTTTACAGTGCCGTAGTTACATTGTAATTACTCAAATAAGTACTGAGTACTATTGATTAACTACATGTACGTACTATAGAGTTACAGTTAGGGTTAGGTTTAGGGTTAATTACTTGTAATTATGCATAATTTACTGTTATTACTATAGTAAGTACATGTAGTGATGAGTAACTACGGCACTGTAAAATAATGTTACCGAAAATTTCAACAAAAACAACAAAAGTGGTTATTGTAAGTGTATAAAATGCAGCAATATGACTAGTAAGCTATAAGCAGGGCTACCAGGGAATTAAATTATGGAGCTGTGCCTAATAAAGTGGTTTAGCTTAAAGTATGTCATTTCTTTGATGGCTCTATTAAAAAAGATGTTGTAATTTCCGTGCCACCTGAATCTCAAAACAAAGTTGTTTTTAAACAGGTTTCACAAAAGTACTGTTTAAAAAGTTGTCTTCTACATGCATTTATATGGAAGCTTGTTATAATAAAAAAAAAACTAAAAAAGGTAATTGCGACTTTTTATCTCACAATTCTGACTTTTTTTCTCACAATTGCTAGTTTTCATTTTTTCACAGAATTGCGAGATATAAACTCACAATTGCGAGTTATAAGCTCACAATTGCGGGATATAAACTTGCAATTGCTAGAAATAAAGTCAGAATTGCGAGATGTAAACTCGCAATTGCAAGAAAAATTATGCAAGACCGTCGTCCCCGCCAAGACTGGTAATACCACGAACTTGATGTACCACCTTAGCCGCGCTCACCCTTTGGAGCACAGCCGTATTCAACCAACAACATCTGTAGCTGCAACACCGCACAACATTTTAATTATTTGAGTTTTCCATGGTTGTTCACATTTCTGTCTTAATAACTGAGGGGATTATGATCAGAGGAAGGTGAGGTTTAAAATAAAAATGTTTAAATGTAATATATTTTTCTCCTGGTCCTTATTTTAAATGGGTCATAAAAAAATATCAATAATTATCAATATCGACCGATATGAAACTCAAACGCTGATATCGTGATACAGTTTTCAGCCATATCGCCCAGCCCTATGCCAGACTATTTTTAGCCTGTAAGCAACAACCCAGAACACCCTAGGAAACTCATAACAACCACCACAAACACCCTAGAAACCCCATAGCAACCAGCCACAATACCAAAGAATTGTAAATTTAGCATAGGCAAATGCCACACACTTTTTTCCACCCCAAAAAATGCAAAAATATAGATTTATTTAGTGAGTTGTATTCTACAGTGATACTAAGAAAATCTAGCTTTTTATATACTGGTGGAGGTCCGTCACTCCTAAAACATCCTGCCCTACATCATCAGATAGATCCATGATGATTGTCAGAGGCAAAATTGCATTTCATGTCTCTGTACACTGGCACACCTTTGAATAGAAATATCTCCAGAAACAGCCAAAGAAACATAGTAATTATGAAGAGCATTCCAAAACACAGGACAACCCAAAACCTGACAGACAACCACAGACACTAACACAAGAAATCATGGTAGTAGCATTCAATGAGAGTCGAATACATGCCATATTTAATATGTTTGCCCTTCACCTTTCTGCTATTTATTTTGTTATCCTGGCACTATCTTCTTAAGTGTTAGTAATTTTGAACCTGTCTGATTATAGTGAAGCTATTATGATTGAGTTGTGCACAAAATATTCTTTACACACTATGCAGAATAGAATCTGTCTATTGGCTTTATTGACATCCAGCTATTAGCCATTTAAAAATGTAAATGGATTACTCAAACAATGGCTAATGATTGACATGAAAACCAGGCTAGAATTATGGGTCATATTAGACAGACCCTGTTATGCATATCAATCATGAAGTCTAAATTTAGAGTCCCTACATAGTACATAATTACTGCCTTTCAAAAAGCATTACTGACAAGCAAATTCTAATATGCAGATTCCTAAGTCTAACAGAAACCAAATGAAATCACATAAATTGGGTGAAAATCACATACAGAAGTTAATGTATTGCGGTATTGCCATGTTTTTTGGACATGACACCATGGAAATACCATGTTTTTGGACACATACCTATGTACCCAAAATAAAACCAAGATATTTTAAGAACCATTAAAGTCATTTTATTGAATATTTGTATTAATCATTCATGTTATTATTATCATCTGATACCATACCTGCACCACAATAAGGAATCATGTAGGCTAATAATTACACAAAGCTTAAAAAATGCAAATGTGTCATAAAGACCACACATCTATCACCTGAAAATCATTAGTTTCTGCAGACTTACTTAAAGGGTTAGTTCACCCAAAAATGAAATTTCTATCATCATTTTCCTCATGTCATTCTAAACCTGTAAGACTTTCATTCATCTTCGAAACACAAATTAAGATATTTTAATGAAATCTGATAAATTTCTGTCCCTCCATTGACAGTCCACTCAAGTACCACTTTGTCCATTCAAAAAGTTCATAAAGAAATCATAAAACTAATCCATATGAATTGAGTGGTTCAGTCCAAATTTTCTGGAGAGACATGATCGCTGTACATTAGGGGTGTAATGGTACACAGAAGTCACAGTTGAGGTCACGGTTCGATATGATTTATTTTGAGCAGACAGTAGTGCAAATTACAGTTTGTTCCACCTAGTGGCACTTAGTCCCCCCTGAGGTAGTTGGTACAGTACAGCCTCCTTCAGTATATTAAGCACTATGCAGTAAATAGAATGCACAATTGATAGATTGACCAGTGCTGCATGGTAAAATGCAACGGCTGTTTTCAAACTTATTGGTTTGATTAACGTGTTTCTATGTCCCACTTTCCTTTCTGTAAAGTTTCGATTAAAAATTAAATTGGGTTGGTTCATAGATTGTCTCTTCTTCTTCTGCTCTTTTTCCTGTTGTGGTGGTTAGCAAACAGTGTTGCATTACTGCGCACGCCCCATTCTGGATTAGAGTGTGGATCTTTGTGACTCAATGTATTCATCATCTGACTGTATGCACCAAACCGTGATGCTTCGGGACTAATATGTTACACCCCTACTATATATGATGAACCGATTGAATTTAGGCTTTTATTCACATTTAAACATTCATCAACACACACATCAGTTATAGTAAAAGGAAGTTCAAGCATGCTTTCTTGACATGGAAGAACCAATGAGGTTCATTCTTGTGTGTTAAACCAATCATTGCATGGACTGTCAACAGAGAGACAGAAATCAGATTTCATTTAAAATATCTTAATTTGTGTTACAAAAAGCACATCCTCTCCCAGCAATCACACAGATTATGTTACAGTGTGATTGTAAGACTAATGTAGCATTGGTGGTTTACTAAGCCAACAGGTTACCACAGTCAATCAGAAAGAACTGACTGTTATGAAGGCAGCCTTTTTGAGGTCTTCCAAGAAAAACTATGACCTGTGTACCAATCAAACTCTGTGGTACGACCTCACATCACACTAGCTGATTTCACCAACCACGTATTTCTGCTGGGAGGCATTGGTGTAAATCCTACAATTTGAGGTCTGGCTGATGTACTTTTATATGAGTTAATAAAAACAGCAATCCAGATTGCTTGAGCTTTGATAAACCACCTTATTTTGCCTAGAGCTATACAATATCAGCTTCAACACTTCACACTTCACACCTGTTTGCTTTCAATTCAAATACAGGAATTGAACTTTAATTTTAAAGGCTTTCTCAATGGCTCACAACCCTGACAAACACTATGTCAAGTAATATTCAATGTTAATTCTGACATTATTAAAGCCTGTAACTAATAATTCCCAATATTAAGGATTTTTTCTGATTGCAAAGTCAGGCCAGTACTTTAGATTTCTGCTTGCCCTGCCAACATTTTTCCCAATACACAACTGATCACAAAAACAAAAGAAATGTATGAAATGTATTATTTATTTTTATAATGTTTAAATAAATTACATTTATAATATTAATTAATTTTAATGTATAATTTATACTTTTTACATTTAATATTGTTTTTTATTTTTTTAATTATAGAAAAATTATATTAATTATTATTATAAATATATATTTTACCTGGCTATAAAGTTGACAAGCAGAATTCACAACCAAATGCCATAGAAAACCCAAATGTTTAAGTCTGCAGGGCATAAAAAATGCATGCACAAAATATATAATGTGCTATCATTATTGTTCAACCCAAAGATATTTACACATACACAAAGGTTAAGCCAAAAGAAACACACTTAAAAAGAGGAAAGGGGGAAGGAAAAAAAGGAAATCAATGTACCGAGTGCCATTTACCGCAAGGCAATAAAGCATGAAATCTATAGCATTGATTTTACAACTCACTTCTAAAGTAGTGTTTCTTCTACTGTATAGAATCTAATTCCACATGACCTGAAAGAGTTCACCTGAGGACAGCGATGGAAAAAAAATATGGAAAAAAAAATATTTCAGCCTTTTTCAGATGTATTTCTGTAATGCAAAATGACTTTAATAAAAATAAAAAAAATGTCAAAATGACAAGAGCAAGTATTGGCGAGCATTCAATCTGCCGATACCGTATGTCCAGTAATGTAAAACAGGAGAAACCTCAGGAATGAATTAGTATGATTGAGAAATAAATGGCCCGGGACTACCACCTCTGCAGGGACATGAGGCAATCAAAAAGCTTTCTGCTGCCTTCTGATACGCTAATGACTGCATTAAAGCTATGTCAAATATGGTTTATATCAGGTCGACAGACGTGCCCGCATAGCTGCCAAACAAATCGCCTTCAGTCGCACTCTTAAGATCTCACAGGCCTTCTGGAACACCAGGAAAGGATCCAAAAACTGGTCTAACATTTTTTAAGAGGTAAAGCTGAGGTAAAACAGGCAAAACACATTTGCTGTGCATTCACAAGACGACTATATAAAGCTGCCTATCTGATAAGTAAAATAGTATCAGTTACTGGTGCGCTGAGACTGTCAGCGACAGGCTTGAATGTGACATCAACAGCACACACTGTACATTCCCAAACTACTCTCTTCCTCCCTGTTAAGAATAAAGAATCAAATTCCCAGTAATAATAGTACAGTGAAGAAGACCAGGCCAAATAATAGTTACCCACGTCTTTAATCGCCAGTGAGGTAGTAATTCCAAAAAGGCCTAAACTATGTAGGGGCTCACAAAAGTGCTTTTGAACCAAGTGCTGGCAGAGAGGGACGCAAGGGATGGTTGTGCCTTGCCAATAAGGTCCCTTTGTGTGCAGTTAGCTGGGTTTCATTCAGGTAGTGAGGATGGCTCTCCAGGGCCCCATTCTCCATCCCACTGTGCTCACATGCACAGCTCTGCATACATTTCTAGGTACAGAAGTCCAGTTTTTCACATATTTTGGGAGAATATTTTGGGGTGTTGCCAATAATAAGCCAATAATTCTTTTCATGTTATGCTAACATCAAATTTCATACTACTTTGTTGAAATAAATTAAAAATACAACACTAAAAACTAAAATCAATAGTATTAAATGAAACAAGTGAATTTAGACATTATAACATATTGGATATTTATTTGATATTTAACAGTGTTAAAGATTTTAAAGTTTAACTTTAAGTGAGCGTTAGAGGATGGCTAAGGTATTCTAATTCTAAACATAAAAAAGGCAGCAACAAATAATTAAGAAACTGTAATATCCAATTGCAATCCGATAACTTACAGATATCAACAACAAGGCAATTTTGGTGAACTGGTAGTGAACATCACTAAGGGTTAAATTTAGGGGTGGACCATTTTTTAATACTATGTTTTCGTACAAATCAACTTGTACAAATTCATACAAAAATATAGCTGCGAAAAGCAGTTATTGGGGTTCAAGCGTTTTAAGGCCTTTGAGCACATGCGAAAAAGACATTATGTTCTATTTAGCAAACCTGTAACCATCTCGATCATAAGAAAAGACCATTTACAGCCAATACAGGCAATTTACCATAGGAAATATATAGTTTTTAAAGCTTTTTAACAGTTATCAAGGATGAGTCAAAAACCTACAACTAGTTCGCCAAAGTTGGTTTTTGAAATAATCTCCAATATTTAACAAACAATTAAATGGACAGAGGTGGTCCTAGAGGCAAAGTTGCTCAGAATGAGGAGTTCTACCATGTGATATGACTGTCGTGGGTGTGTGCAAAAAAAACAAAAACGATACATAATATTTTATGTATGTGAAAAACACGAAGATTAGATAACATTTTTATGTTTTTTGCAGTTATAGCGCCACCAAATGGCCAGTTGCCACATTCTTTTTCATGCGACCACAGAATAAGCTCTTACATAGGTGTGCTAAGTTTGGTGAAAATATCTCATTCTGTTCACAAGTTAGAGCCATTTTAGTAAAAGTGGATCCACCAAATTCGAACATTTTGGTGGCCCTTGGGGACCGTGAATTGAAATTTCAACTTTTTTTTGATAATTATTGACAATCAGACTCCGGAGAATCAAGCTGCACTGGTTTGGTTCCGATCAGGCCAAAAACCTAGGACTAGTTCGCAAAAGTAGGATTTTCAAAAAATCTAAAATAGCCGAAAATTTCACGACGAGCAAATCTGCATGCATTTTGTCTGTCTTGAGCCAATTGGATTCCAACGACATAAGACACTAGAGCCTATACCCAACAGTTCAGGAGTTATGAGCCATTTCATACTTTTGACCGCTGTAGTGTCCCTGTCAAGCCGATCGGGGCGAGCCTTGCTGATGTTGAAGACGGTGAGAGTACTACCAGCTCTCAAAGTTTCAAGTCTCAAGTCTCTGTGACTTACGGTTTGGTCTGCCCGATCACTTTTAGGGTTTCAATGCTACGTGCTTGAACCCCTAATTACCAACTTGTCAGTTACATTTTCTCACGAGATTTGGTTGGCTATCATGCATCTCTACAATAAAGAAGTTTTAAAAAAATATGCAAATCGAACAGTGTACAGTCAAATGTAAAGTCATTATCGCAATATAAACCCAACAGGTTGATCAGGACCCCAAGGCAAAGTGGAACAAAGTAAAGAGTAAATCACTAAAGATTTCCAAGATAGACAGTGACACATACTGCATCCAAAATAAAATGGCAAATAGACAATTGTGCAAAATGGAAGTGAAGCAAACATTCACAACCTTCAAAATATCTGAGTAATAGAGTGAACACATCACAGAATCTGAAAATGTGTTTTATGTCTGGAGATCCAATTGATACAAGAAATCCCCCTAAATGAATGACTCACAACCCTTCCTTTAAAACCTTGCAGTAAACTGTCTGTTGCAATGGTGCGTGTGGTTTCCCTCAATTTGCAGAGTGACACATCCAAGGCTAAAGTCGAAGGCATCTGGCTTCAGTTAGTCAAACTCTCGTATTGTCTATGACACCATCATATGTGCCCTCACACACGCTCTGAACAAACTGTCGCACTGCTTTGGCCTCCATATCGAGAGTAGAAACAGAGGGATGGAAGGCAGCACTGGAACCCTTGGCTCTCCACTCTTGGTCATTTTCCCTTAACGATGATCTAATTTCCAACTTAATAAAACATGACCCATCAGAACATGCTGTTGCATTGATGGTGCATTAGGACAAAAGCCAAATAAAAGACTATGAAAGTCACACTTCAGGCTGATCAGAAGAATCCATATGCTTTAGATTACAGCAATGTAAGTCAATGTTCTCTAAGTGTCAGATGTACCAGAAGCCTAATGGAATATAATTGTAATAACTTTTATGAAACACAGAACTTGAAAATGTCAGTTGACGTTATCTGGCTGCTACAACAGGGGAAATATGCCTAATTTTTCAGTTTTTGAGTTTATTTCAGACATCTTTCCAATCAGTTCCATTATGTACCATTCTAAATCTTTCACCAAATAAATTAAAACATGTCATCATACAAAATTATTGTAAGAAGCACAATTATCTTGTGATACTGAAGACTGGAGTAATGGCTGCTAAAAATGTAGCTTTGCCATCAAAGGAATAAATTACATTTAAAAAAATACTAATACTCTATAATATTAAAACAGAAAACAGCTTTTTTAAATTATATTATCTATTATAATATCTCACAATATAACTGTTTTTAATGTATTTTTAATCAAGTAAATGAAGCCTCTGTGAGCATAAAACTTTATTTAAAAAACATTTTTAAAAATCTTACCGACCCCAAACTTTTTTATATTCCTACTATTCCTACTATAAGACTTGCGCCAGACTCGGGTCTTTAAACAAAAACTTAGAAACTATGCAAAACCCTATAGCAACCAACTACAACAACTCTATAGTAACATGTTAAAGCACTCAAAACACCTTACAATGGCACAGCAATGATTTGGTAACACCATCTGAACACCCTAGCATTATAGTTGTGTTAAATCACACATTAACTCATCAACCGTGGTGCTGTTGAAATAAGTCAAAACAGAGATAAACCTACTCAAAGGGCAATTGCTTTCAATTGCCTATGAAAAACTAACTGGAAGGCCTTCTCCACAGGGAACGCTAAACATGTGGCTGTAAGAGGGTTTAATTGGCAGAGGCACACATAGACCAAATAACATACTTGAAACAGTGTTGCAGGACTCAGTAAACAACATGCCATAAACCACAAGGCATCGGTGAGTTATCTACCTTAAAACACATGCACAAACACACATTCATAAACTAACTTCAACGCTATCAACATCACATCTTCAGGAATTCATGTTGAGCCACAAAGGGTAATCTTTAAAACAGAAAGACTGCTCGTTTTTTCAATATAGCAAACAGTCTGCTCTCCAAAATAGAGTGACTGTAAACAACAGCATGTGGTTGAGTCACAGCATCAAAATATAGACAAGAATGTACTTGCCATATAGTTATCACAAAGCTGAACTTACTGACGCCAAACTTTTGTATGGTAGCATACTTATGTTTCATTTTAACAGCAGTAATACAAAAACAGTTCAATGTAATTTTGAAAAATTTTCACCAATGTTTGTGCTATTTTTAGAAATAAAGGTTTGTTTTTGGCACTAAAACACTGTAAACCCGAATAAGTTGGAAAAAAGCTAAAAAAAAAAAAAACAAAACAATTTGAGGCAATCGGTTACATCAAAATTAAGAAATTCAAAGTTTAATTAAGCAGAACTGACAGATTATGTTGTACTCAAACCTTTTAATTGTTCTTAAATTGAAATATTTGAGTAAACTAATTCATACATTTAAATTATCATGTAATCTCAGTGTAAAAATTTGTATTAGTGGAAACTTAGCTAACTATAACTAGAAAATGCTAACTTGCTAATTTGCTAACATGTTAGCAATAGCATGGTACAGCACTTGGTGAATGAGTACAGCAATATAAAACATTTAACACATTGCTCTCAAACCAAGCCACACGTCACCATGATAGTAACTCTCCAAAAACCCACATTAACAGAAACTCTTCTAAATTAGCATAACAAAACATTAATAACTACTAAATCTCCCACTCAACATTAATTTTGCACAAAAAAACATTATTTAACACTTAATTTTAGCATTTACTCTCCTTTTCGAGTGCCATGGGCAAAGCATGCTGGGAAACAGAAATTGTTAAACTTAAGTTCGTCTAAATTAAAAGAAATAAGTTCATAAAACTTAAAGCAATGAAACAGTTCAGTTTACTTAAAATATATCAGTTCTGTAAACTCAAAAAAAAGAAAGTGCTAAATACTCATAAAAGTTAATTTGACTGAAATAATTTGTTTAATTTAAGTTTGTCCTACTCAAACCAATTAATTATTTTGAGCGTTAGGGTTTACAGCAAACATTAAACATCCATGGAGTATTTTCATTGCACAAAAGGTACTTTACAATGGAAAAATATTCTTCAGATTATTAAAAGGTTCTTCACACTAAGAAAAAAATGGTTCTTTGGGGAATCAAAATGGTTCCTCTAGGAATCATTGAAAAAAGAAAAAAACCTTTTGGAAGACAATGTAAGTGTGTACATTGTCTGCTCCACATCTTCTAACACTATGACATCTATGGTCCGACTGAACAAGCATGATGCCATGCAGGCTGACTGCTCAAGATGTCATTAACTGTGCTTATGTCACACAGCTGTAAGTGAAGAGTCAAGCTGATCTTTCTTCTGTTTCTGCTAAGTCATAGCTTGAACCATCAGGCCGATATTGTCCCATACCCGCAGAGGCACAGAGCAGCTCTTGTTCCCATCCGTGGCCAGTGATCCCTCTCTGCGCTGAACAGCCTGGCACTGGTCAAATAAGCCAATGAGGTCAAAGGGAGAACAAAACTGTTGATTTAACAACTGTGGACTCTATGTGGGTGTGAGAGTGCATGGACGCTTAGTCGGCTGGAGATAATAGGAACGTTCGTGAACATCAGGCTAGAATAACAGAGCAATTAAGCATGATGAGTTAGAGCTAGAAATGGTATAAACAACACTACTGCAAAAACATTTGTCACACTCCAAAAAGTAAATCACAAACTAAGTAAGTGTTCGATTTCAAAGCTTTGAAGCTTGTTACACCGAAGTTTTAATCTTGCAACAGGAACTCCAATAATACGCTGAAAAACAATGAGATCCGGCTGAAGCATTTGATTAGACAGAGAACTTGGTGTGGTTTAATCACAAGCTCTTTAAAAGAGAGAGGACGATAAAGCTGATGGGGAGGGGACTCATCGGCCACAAACAACTCGCGCCACGTGCTCACTATGCACGCAGAGGATATTGCCACATGTTTTCCCCCACCAGAAGGCCTTGGAGAGCAGTGGTCCTGAGGACCGCCTGCTCCATGCAGGATGCAGAACTGGAATGTGAGGGTCAGGGTCAAAGGGATACATGCTGATCTTCTAGACTGTAAACACAACGGCCATGTCTGAGACCACAGGGACACAAAGCAAGAAGGGGGAGACTGTTTACGCAAGGACAAATATGCCCTGCTGTGGACGAACATCTCTGAAAGGGGCATCAGATAACCTCAGCATTCCTCAAAATTAAGTGCGCAGGGCAATATAGGTTTAAAGAAAACTATCCCAAATGAGAAACATTTCATATAATACCTATATATAATATATTTCATATAACATTTCATATATTCAATCTGGCTAAATCATTCTGTAGATTCATCCTCGTGAGTGTTATGAATCTCATTTTGACTGTGTATGTGACAGCTG
The DNA here is from genome assembly GCF_019924925.1 of Ctenopharyngodon idella. Taxonomy (NCBI): domain Eukaryota; kingdom Metazoa; phylum Chordata; class Actinopteri; order Cypriniformes; family Xenocyprididae; genus Ctenopharyngodon; species Ctenopharyngodon idella. The sequence goes on along the minus strand of NC_067237.1, from coordinate 27,544,034 downwards.
AAAACATGAGACTACGAAGTAGATGTTGTCTCCACTGGCCACTTTAGAGCATATTGATCTCTTCTCAGCTGTTGTCTCTCAAAGAGCTCTGAATTTAAGCTTTGATTCCTGAAATACCTCTGCGTCTGCACTCCAAAATTCCTCCCTGATGTCCGGCTAAGATCACAAACTCTTACAACTGTCTTTACACCTCTTATATTTTATGATATGCTACATATAGTATGAAATTCAGTTTCTGCAACACATAACATTCATTAATAAGTCAAATGAATAAATGTCACAATAATATCAAACGATTCTAATACGATACAATGTTATAGTATCTGTTATCTGTCACAAAAAATATATGGTAACACTTTACAATAAGGTTCATTAGTTAACATTAGTTAACTACATTAGTTAACATGAACTAATATTGATCTGCACTTCTGCAGCATTTATTAATCTTTGTTAATGTTAATTTCAACATTTACAAATACATTATTAAAATCTTGTTAACATTAGTTAATGCACTGTGAACTAACATGAACAAACAATGAACAACTGTATTTTAATTAACTAATGTTAACGAAGATTAGTAAATACAGTAACAAATGTATTGCTCATGGTTAGTTCGTGTTAGTTAATGCACTAACTAATGTTTAACTAATGAACCTTTTTGTAAAGTGTTACCAAACATATCATTTTTATGTAAAATAAATAATGTATATAGGGTGAATTCAGGGTGATTGGGAAACTTTTTGCCATTGAAATGACTTGGAAAAAGTGTCCCAATCAACCTAAATTCAGCCTATATGTATTATTTTACTCTTTTTCTGTTAAAATATTTTTGACAGTTTTACTGTATTTAGTATTTCATTGTAACTTTCTTTGATAACTGCAATGTAGTAAACGCTAACATGTTAAACGGTTATTTATCACAAAGGCAGAAAGATATCAGCAGAACTTTTATTCAGCTGATAACACAACAAACAATCGTTTTACATACAAGTATTGAGCGTCAGCAGTGCAAAATAATAAAGCTCCTTTATCTTGACTCTTTATAAGTTCACATTACATTAACATGCTCCTACCTGTCCGGCGTCTGATCCTGGAAGCGTCTGTCAAACACTCAGAATAACACAACAAAGTTTGGAGCTGGTGAAAGTCTTTCCTCGGCGGAACCTTGTCTACTTTAACTCTGCATTTCACTTGAGCGCTGCTACAAACTTTCGGAGTGACTTGTGTAAAGAATAAATGTTATTCTGACATATATCGAATCCTTTCGTGCTTCTGAGTGCCTCACTGCTCTTTGCAGGGATTTGGGGACTCTTGAGTCCAGTGGAAGCGGAAATGCGGTGCAGCGGCTGGAAGAGGTTTACTGACTCCTACAGGCGTGACTGCTGCTCCCTTTATGAATGAAGTTTAACAAGGTCAAATTCTCTGCTTTCACTAAATATCCTGTACAGAAATGAAACACATCTTACCATGTGTAGTGGTTTCATGAATTTGAACATTTGAAGCTTATATAAATTATAAAGATCTGTTATCTCGCTATAGTTTTCAAGGAAAAAGCTCTTTCATTGCTCAAGAAAGACACTTGAGAACATTTGTGATTTTTTTATGGGATTTTTAAAAGGGTTTAAGGTTTGTGTTTGCGTAAATGGTTTGTTTAAAGAAGAGCATGATGCATACAAAAAAAAAAAAATATGTAAAGATATGGTTTATGGTAGGTGAAAGATCTGTCCATACTAGATGATGTTAAGCCATATTTAATCTCATAACTGCCACTGTCCTGAATCAGTGTTATGTGCTGTCATGGTAGCATACAGATGCAGAAATCTGTTTAGAAAGGCTGCTCATTTGTTATATTAATAGCACAATGTACTAAAAACTCTAGTACAGCAGCTCTTGCAGATTAATCACGCAATATTCTTGTGACTCAAACTTCAACATTATCATTACAAATTGTTTCACTCCCTGCTGTGCATTGTTTACATCCTCTCACTGAATGCTACTTTCCCTAGATAGCATTAAAAACGAATTTGCTCATGCAGTTTTGTCACAATGTAGAGCTGTGATGTATTGCATACTCAATCAACAGGAATCATCAAGACATTTATTTCTGCACCATATTTGCCTGAATCATATATTTCATTCTCCCTCTTTTCTTTTCTTGTGGAAGTAACTCTGATTGTTGTTGTCCATGGCTGAAACAGCTCTTGTATGTTCATCAGTGTCTTTAAAATCATCACCACAGAATGTTTACACATGTGTGGGATTCCGCTGACTCGCTCATCTTTAAATTAGCCTGATAGTCAGTGTCCAAATGTAATCATCCCTGTTAGTTTTCTTTATAAATGACCCTGTGAAAGAGCACTGGCAGATGGTGACAGTAATGATCGTGGTGAGCTATCTTTCCTTAATCATGAGGAGACATGGGACATTGGTGGAGTTTACGAAATACAGTCATTAGAAGTGCATATGGTAAAGAGATTTGGTTTTAGTGCTGTTACTCCCCTAAACAGTGCATTTAGATAAAAACCAGGCTACATTTAAAAGAAATTCATACTTTTATTCAGCAAGGATGCATTAAATTAATCAAAAGTGACTTGTAATGGTTAAAAAAAATGGTAACACTTTATTTAAAGGCTTTATAATGCATTATAAAAGTATTTTTAAAGCATTAATTATGCCTTGTAATGCACATTATAAAGCATTGTTTGGTCTCATGAATATTTATAACCACAGTTAAAATACATTAATATTAATTATGTTAACCCTTTTATATATATATATATAAAAAGTGTAAAAAAAACAAAAAAAACATAATGGAGATATAATTAATTTTGAAGTTTTATTAAGTGTTAACAATGAGATTATGTGGTTTTTATAATCAATTAATCTTGTTTTTTTACAAGATGGACAAAATTTGTCACCAAAAAAGTCATTCGGTTTAACAAAAATTTCAGTTTTACTGAATGTCACTTTTAGTTATAGCGAATGACGATAGTTTCAAAAAATGCTAACAGGCTGATATCTAGTTAGCTAGCTAGTTAGCTTGCTATCTAGCTAGCAAAAGAACAGCCAAGCATTTTATATTTAGTACAAGTTTTTTAAATATTATAATATTTTCCATGTTTTATAGCAGTTGTACTGAATGACCTGATGTTTCAGGACATGCGTATGAGCAAGTGAAAACATGAATTTTTCAAATAGTTAAAAGAGAGTTAGTTACTTTGCTTTGCAGGTGTCTGAATGATGTCACATCCTGTTACATGATACTGACCGCATGACTTGATCCAAAATGGTCTCTTTATATTGGTTCCTCCGAATGAAATTAATTTTTCCGGACATTGTTTCTCATAACAAAGCAACGACTTCTACACATAATTTTAATGCCATTTTGCACTATGTTGATATATGATGTTATAAAATCATGCCAGGATAAAAATATATATACATTTTAAGATATTTTAATCACAAATGAAGTGGCTGCATTGGCCTTTGGACGGTTAAACCGAATGACCATTTGACACTTCAAAATCTTTAAATGCCTTTATATGTAGCAAAATATAATTAAAACCTTTTGGATTCGATAAAAGAGATCTAGGTGTACTACCTTACACACTTTGGATGTCATATCTTTGTTTTTTATTGTTATTATGGCCTTTGGACAAAAGAATGACCTGTCACATCATTGACCTATATATATACACACACACACACTTTTTATTAATTAACTTATTTTACAAAATAATTTTTTCAGAAAATGTAATATTTCATAAACAATTTCAGATTTTACACTATTTTTGAATTGTCAATAACAACATAATGGCAAACATTTTCAATACTGTACAGCTGCAGTGGGACATAAAGGTAAATGATCAGTTCATGGCTGTAAAGTAGTCAATTTTGATTTTGTACATAATTGCAACAGTATACTAAGAGATTTACATTCAATTATTTATATTTAAGTATTTGGCAGACACTTTTATCCAAAGCAACTTACTGTGCATTCAAGGACATGTGTTTTCTGGGATTCCATCCCATGTCCTTGTTGTTGCTAGTGCCATGCTCTGCTGGAACACAGAGTCCTGCTCGATGGTGTAATCTGTTTACATGCGGTGGGTCTCTGTTCAGGTACATTGAACTAATTACTTAATTGTCATCCACAGGGGTTTCACACCTGGAAGAGAGGCTAGAAACAGAGCCCAATTACCTGCCTCATTTCAGGCCCATTACTGTAAACACACTTGTGCTGACCTCTAAAAGAATCTCACTGCATTTATAATGTCCATGTTCCACCTCTGTGAATTTAAAGCCAGTGTTTTCCTCTTTATCTATTGCACCACTGAGGAAAGACTGGACAGGGCATTTAGTGATAAGCATAATCATTAGATTAGTCAAGAGCAGGCTAATTGAGCTAAGCTGTTATGGGACCATGAGTGTGTGTATGCATCAGAATTTGCAAGTTTTATAAAAGACAAACTGAAACAGGTTTGATTTAGATTAATATTTGTAATATTCTTATAGTCGTCATGAAAAGGAAGTTGCCATAATCTTTTCTTCCCTGCTGTTACGTATATCTGAGTGAAACGGCATCTCGAACAAGAAAAAATGTATAGGGTGGGACTTGGTTTTGTCCATGGGGAATTGATTGGATCGTTGGATTGTTGCGGTTTACTATTGCTGTGATCTCATATGAGTGACAAGTTGTCCTGCTCTTGTGCCGAAAAACAGTCATCAGAGAAGAGATGTCACTGCAAGAGGGAAGGGAAGTTATTTTTATTAAAGATTATGAAAACACATGCATTTAAAATAATAATAATAATGTGTACGTATAAATCTTTTATAATAAATAATACAAAATACCATAAAATTAGAATTGTCTATGTAGATTTTTATGATAACTTTAAAGGCACAATAGGGTAAGATTTTTGGATTAAAATATCCAAAAACACTAAAACAACGTTATATGTTATATGTTTTGTTGACTTGTGCACTTACATTATCCCAAACGTGTCCAACAATGTTTAAATCCAGAGAACTATTGTTATCATTGTTATATAGCTCAACTCCATTAGTCTGTGAATCTCTTGTTTTCTTGATTTACCACGAGTACCATGTTTGTACTATGCCTCAGTGCTTGTCAAGAGGCTAACATAGTGTAATCAGAAAAAGCTTTATTTTTTAGTAACAGTAATACAGCATTTTCTCCACCATACAATATATTTTTTAATTAATTGCATGCCATTTAGCAACACAAGTTATCCAGCTTTAGTTAAAGGGTTAGTTCACCCAAAAATGAAATTTCTGCCATTAATCACTCACCCTCATGTCGTTCCACACTCGTAAGACCTTCGTTCATCTTCGGAACACAAATTAAGATATTTTTGATGAAATCTGAGAGGTTTTTTTTTATCTCCCATAGAAAGCAACGTAATTAAGGTCCAGAAAAGTAGTAAAAACATCGTTAAAATAGTCAACATAACTAGAGTGGTTCAACCTTAATGTTATGAAGCGACGAGAATACTTTTTGTGCGCAAAAACAAATCAAAAAGTAGTTTTTAATGACCATCTTTAATGGAAAACATGTAGAGCAGCAGGTGTTATACACATCCAGGAACAGAAAAGGTTCGGAGCACTTTCCCACATTTTTCTCTTATCGTATCCTGGGGTTTACGAAATATAGCAAATATTTCTTCAGTACCTTTCCATGATTGATCAAGTTTCTTAACACCAAACAGGCGTCGTTGACGTGTAAATGTGCACCTGCTTGTCGTCAGAAAGTTGCAGTGGTCTTTTTTTCCCCAGTTTCATTTAGCATTAATAGTTTTTTTCTCAAATGTACAATATGTTATCATAATACATCAAAATCTTTTCAAATGATCAATGAAAATGTGATTTCTTATGACATGAGTCCTACACCTGACCATGGATCGCAGTTCCTTGGGTCTAAGATCATGGGTAATAATGAAAGTGTTTTATGGTGCACTCAGTCTGCTCAGGTATTTGGATCCATCACCAAAGCAGAGTATCACACTTAGGGCATTAATGACATCTACACCCTCTCTCTATACAGTCTAACGCATAAACATAAGAATCTAAAGCATGTCTCTCCACCTTTATTACAATGTCTCTGTGCACATTAAAATCAGATGGGGTGTGATTGGTTTAATCAGAAACAATCAGGCAAAGAACATAAATCTGAATCCCATCGCTATCCATTTGCGATGTGTTTGTTGTTGTAGAAGCTGGGCCTCCATTTCAGATGGTGCGACTCAGGTGGAAGGTGTCTTCTGTCTTTGTGTCTGCCAACAGATAGAACTGGAGACCTTATATAAACTCCATTCACTTAGCATCCCATTACTCACCCAACTGAAGAAAATGCACATGAGGCCTTAAATGCAACCTATGGACTGAGAGAAATGAAAAACATAATGGATAGTTATTAGTTAATGCATTTTTTTTGTGATTTTGAGCCGGCTGGTATTTACCAGTGGCGCCAGATTTTCAGCCTTTATTAAATCCCACCCTATTAATACATTGTAACATTGTGCAAGGGCAATTTAATGTATGTAATGCATGTTGTATTTTATTACTATGGGTACACGAAATGTGATTGATCTGATCGTTATACCATGTGAAGTGTTGTGCTTTTAGTTTTCAATGTGAAAAACAGTTGGCTACTGTTAAACCAATACTACAACATGGCAACCCGCATGCTACTTTGCTTGCTGCAGAGTTGTTGAATGGAGGCAATTTCATTAAGCTATGTTTAATACTTTATCCATCATCAGATGCCCTTTAAATTAACTTAAAATCAGGTAAACTATAGGATTTTAGCAGGAATGGGTGCCACATGTCCGGGTCTTATTTCACCCTAAAGGAAAAAACAAAACTATGCAGAGTTATTGGATGCACATGATAGTTATATAAGATACAAGCTTGGGAGAACACATGCTTTTGACCGTTACTGTATTTTGTAAAATAACATAAGCTAATATTACACTCTAAAAAATGCTGGGTTGTTTCAACCCAAATTTGGGTCAAAAATGGACAAACCCAACCGATGGGTTAAATTTTTTAATTAAAATTTTAACCCAATGTTTGGGTTTGCCCATATTTAGCCCAATTTTAGATTGAAATAACCCAGTGTTTTTTAGTGTATAGTTCTTTGAAAGTAAGTCAACAAATAAGTTAGTGGATTATATGGTAAGAAGATTGGAAGAAATGTGAAACCTTGTTGACTCCCATATTGATTTTGATACAACTTATCATGTGCATCCAACAACTCTGCATATGACCTAAAAAAAAATTGCACAGTAAGAATCAATACAAACAAAATAAATATATATTTATATATATTTTAAAAATCCTTTGATTACAATAGTAAGCATAGGGTTTTTGGTAATGAAAACTGAGGGAATTGAAAAATGCTTAAGATCTCAGAATTATTAAAATCTTTTATTTAATTTTTTTTTTTTAGTTCTGAAATATGACCTTGATATAATGCTGCAGTGCCTCATAAAAAGTGCACTCTAAAAAATGCTGGGTTAAAAAATGGACTAACCCAGTGGTTGGGTTAAATGTTTGCCCAACGTGCTGGGTAGTTTTATTTAACTCAACTATTGTTTAAAAATTACTGCATTGCTTGCTTAAAATGAACCAAAACATATGTTGGAAATGAACATTTATTATATGTTTAATAAATGAACATTTATTATATGTTTAATAAATGAACATTTATTAATAAGTTTAATGAATAATAATTAAACAACAAACATTTATTAAATTGCTTATTAATAAATGTTCACCTTTTGATTATTATTGTTGCCTCTAGTAATTATGTGTCTGATTTTTAATTTCCAACATATTTGGGGTTCATTTTAAGCCAGCCATATAGTCATTTCTAAACAATAGTTGGGTTAAATAAAACTCCCCAGCACATTGGGCAAACATTTAACCCAAGTGGTGGGTTAAAACAACCCAGTCGCTGGTTTTTCCATTTTCAACCGAACTTGGGTTGTTTTTAACCCAGCATTTTTTAGAGTGTGGGCAAAATGTCACATTATACACAATATATTTAATTTATTATCTGTGATCATATCCAAACACAGTATGTTTAGTTGCTCTACAAACAATCAATCATTAATTGTCAATCAATCATTAATGTCATTAATCGCTTACACAACAGAACTTGTCATTTTGAACTTGCAACACATCTATAACCTCATTCAAAGCCCTCAGTGTCTCTTACAGCAGTATTGGTGAGCATTTACCTAATCCTCTGACCGCACTTCGACCGTGTGTTTGAGATGGAATAATCTTGTGGTTCGACACCAGGCCTTGGTTTAACTCCCTACTTAAGACGTGCTAAAATCTGCAGCAGCAACTGTTGATTTCACAGCCGTTCAAATGCCCACAGGGATTCATTTCAGGCTGGTCAAATGGCTCCTTAAATCAGTCCGGTCATATTAAATTACATGGTTAGATTGCTTCATTATCCTGGTTTTAACATTGAGCTGTTTGTGAACAACGGCTGCCTGTTCGTTTGACGCTTATGCTGTTACGCTGCTGCTAAAAGCATTAGGCTAATACTCAAGTCACACATTAATGTTCGATTGACTGGTTTTTGTGGTGCTGTTGCTGATATTGTGCATGGCAATAAGTGCACTGACAGAAAAGGAAAGTGAGATACAAAAGAAAGTGTTGCTGGACAGTATAGTGCTGATAAACGCACAAAACGCACAAAGTCCATGATATAATCACACATGATGTTGTTAATCAGAGCTCATAGGATAGCTCTTTCGACCTCACCCTACAAACCTGTCATAATCGAGACTGAGCCCCAGTGTGGATCATTAATGCTTAACATGCAGAAGTTTTAAGGCTGAATGAGGTGACAGGGTTCTGAGGTGAGTTTGAACAATGGCTGCTCTGGAGAGGGAAATGATCTGGACTGGAGGTCACGCTCGCACACCTGCTTTAGGTGGGCACGCTGGTGTTTCAGAGACCCTGGAGTGTGAAAATAGTCTCATTCCAAACTTATCTCACAGAAAACTTGACTTTATTGGTGTAGTTCATGACTGGATATGTAAGCACAGCCTGTGAGAGCTCTAGCTAGAAGACCATTAGCATGACAAATGCCCTCATAAGATGCAGATGCATTTACCTCTAAGGTTACAAAATATCACTGGTTTTACTAATTTGGACTGAAATTGTTGGGGTTCAGATGGCTGAAATTTATGGTCTCATTCTAGAAATCTTTAAATGGCACTAAGCATAACAAATTCAAAACCAACAAAAGAATTAAAAATAAAAAAAAGATGAAGTGCAGAACAGAGTTCATCCTACAGAGAGTTAATTTATTACACATTTAACTTTGCTGTCTGAGACTGCAGTACAATTGGAAAAGCATCTATATTAGGTACATATTCAATATATAATATAGCAGATCATTAGAGCTGTATACAGTGCTTCTATTTTGCATTTTTCTAATTTGATACGGTTTGTGGTTTCAGACCCCTTTTTGAAAGAAATGAATCCTTTTATTTAGCAAAGACGCATTAAATTGATAACTGTATGCGATTGTTACAAAAGATTTCTATTTCAAATAAATGCTGTTTTTTTTAACTTTCTCTTCATCAATGAATACTGAAAATATTTCTTTGGAATTAATATTTCTGTGGAATCTGGTTTCCACAAAAAATATTAAGCAGTGCAACTGTTTTTAACATTTAATAATAAGACATGTTTTTCTGAGCACCAAATCAGCATATTAGAATGATTTCTGAAGCATCATGTGAGTAATGGTGCTGAAAATTCAGCTCTGTCTTCACAGGAATAAATTATATTTTAAAATACACCGATCAGGCATAACATTATGACTACCTTCCTAATATTGTGTTGGTCCCCATTTTGCTGCCAAAACAGCCCTGACTTGTTGAGGCATGGACTCCAGACCCCTGAAGGTGGGCTGTGGTATCTGGCACCAAGATGTTAGCAGCAGATCCTTTAAGTCCTTTGCGAGGTGGGGCCTCCATGGATTGGACTTGTTTGTTCAGCACATCCCACAGATGCTCGATTGGATTGAGATCTGGGGAATTTTGAGGCCAAGTCAACACCTCAAACTCGTTGTTGTGCTCCTCAAACCATTCCTGGACCATTTTTGCTTTGTGGCAGGGCGCATTATCCTGCTGAAAAAGGCCACAGCCACCAGGGAATACCATTTCCATGAAAGGGTGTACATGGTCTGCAACAATGCTTAAGTAGGTGGTACGTGTCAAAGTAACATCCACATGGATGGCAGGACCCAAGCCTCCACTGCCTCTGCCGGCTTGCCTTCTTCCCATAGTGCATCCTGGTACCATGCCCAGCTAAGCGACGCACATGCACCCGGCCGTGATGTAAATAAAATGTGATTCATCAGAGCAGGCCACCTTCTTCCATTGCCCCGTGGTCCAGTTCTGATGCTCACATGCCCACTGTTGGCACTTTCGGTGGTGAACAGGGGTTAGCATGGGCACCCTGACTGGTCTACGGCTATGCAGCCCCATACGCAACAAACTGCGATGCACTGTGTATTCTGACACCTTTCTATCAGAACCAACATTAACTTCTTGAGCAATATGAGCTACAGTAGCTCGTCTGTTGGATCGGACCACACGGGCCAGCCTTCGCTCCCCACATGCATCAATGAGCCTTGGCCACCCATGACCCTGTCACCGGTTCACCACTGTTCCTTCCTTGGACCACTTTTGATAGATACTGACCACTGCAGACCGGGAACACCCCACAAGAGCTGCAGTTTTGGAGATCTAGCAACCTGGTCGTCTAGCCATCACAATTCGGCCCTTGTCAAACTTGCTCAAATCCTTACACTTGCCCATTTTTCCTGCTTCTAACACATAAACTTTGAGGTCAAAATGTTCGCTTGCTGTCTAATATATCCCACCCACTAACAGGTGCCGTGATGAAGAGATAATCAGTGTTATTCACTTCACCTGTCAGTGGTCATAATGTTATGTTTGATCGGTGTATATTCAAACAGAAAAAAGTTAAATTATTATAATATTTTGTAGTAATACTGTTTTTACTGTCACTGGTTAAATGAATGCAGCCTTGGTAAGCATAAGAGACTTCTTGAACAGTATATAGCATCATGTACACTACAACGTTTCAAAATGCATTAACTTTCAGTAATTTTGAAAGGGAGTATCCAATACAATTTACTAAAGTATCCTTTCATTTGATTAATATGATATTATCTGAACATAAACTCAAGCCTATATGACCAATACACTTTAAGTACACCTTTTCACAACAAAAAAACTTCAGAGCAAAAGCACCACAACTATATGAAGCTTAAGCACATTTATGGCCATTCAGCCCCTGTGCAGCTCATGGTTTACTGGGGTTACAGTTTCTCTGCCTTCACAGTCACTAATTAATTCCACCCTTGTGTTTTTACCCCCCTATGTTAATGGTGAAAATAAAAAACTTTATTACACTGATTAAATCCACTCAAGCTTTCCTTTTGAAGTTTTATGTCATTTATAAAAAAATAAACATAACACAAACAAAAAGCTGGTGGGGACACGTTGCCATTCTATCAAAGACAAATCATAATGAGCAGTGCATAAGTACACATTTTATCAATTACATTCTGAGTACAGCACAAAGGCACAGCAAACACATATGCTGATTAAAAATAAATAAACACATTTGATGGTCTTGCTACGACTGGTCCTTTACATAAACAAACCTCGCCTCTTCTACTTTATCATTTAAATCAAATAACTGAAATGTCAAAGGTCTGATGTGTTTAGAAGTGGTTTTTAACATTAAACAGTGTGAGTTTGTGTATGACAGAGGTCTGAGGACCTGTGGCAAAAAGGGGTTTATTTGAGATTTATATATACATAATCTGAACATTTGTTTGGAAATTTATTATTTAGAAGTTCATGCAAGTTCACGGATTTAGAGAAAGCATGGTTGTCACTTGTGTTTCGTCTTTGTAGAACAGAAATTTGTAGTTCCGGACAAGAAATCTAATGGCCAGTAAAAAGCTAGTGCCCGTATCTGCAGACGCACATTAGCAGCGCAGTGTTAAACATAATCTGCACCACAGAGCTGTGAAAAATCTGAGACCCTGTAAAACGAGGTGGGTTGGTCACTAAAATGGCTGTTAACAACCTGCAAGCTTGCATGTTATGGCTACCATGGGAACAGGGACTGAGTTGTTTCTGTGCTAGTGTAGTAATTTGGTAAGTCTGGGGAAAGAAATGTTGTACGTAAGTTTAATACAGAAAGAAATGAAGTGTAAAAGGAAAAGTGAAGTAAACTGACTCCTTATAGGAGTTTAAGGATAGAACGCAGAGGATTTGTGCTGAAAGTCACTGTTTTTAGGCTTTATTTAGGGAGCAGGTATGTCCAGTCATCATTTCTGACCTGTATGATGACAATTTGAAAGAAAGATTAATCGTCAGAACTCATATCATACAATTAAGATGTTAAAGATTTATTTTTGGCCTTTTTGCCTTTATTATGATAGGACAGTAAGCAGACAGGAAGCGATGTGGGGGAGAGAGGGGGTGACAGGATCTCAGGTCCCCCGAAGCACAACAGCGCTATATATCGCCGTGCTGCCCACAAGGCTATCGGCGCCTATGCATCACAATTTTTATGTAAACTCTTGGCTGGACCAGTGAGAAAAAAGGTAAGGGTAAGGGTTGTGACATTTCTGAAACATGCTCAAAATGGTTGTCCAATCACAACACACAACAATGTAAAAAAAAAAAAAAAAAAATCAAGACCAGTGTTGCTTTTAGAAAGTAATGCATTACAATATTGCGTTACTCCCTAAGAAAAAGTAACTAATTGGTTTACTTAGTTACTTTTTATGAAAAGTAATGCATTACATTACTTTTGCGTTACTTTTTCTCACCTGGACTGGGCTTGCTTGTTGTGCCACACAAGTCCTGAAAAGTGAAGCCAAAATGTTTCAATCGCCCCCAGGTGGCTGGATGCAGTATAGCTCATAAACCCCACCCTCTCCATGTAATTGAATGGGATGTGAGACAAACTAAACAATCAAATTACACTTCAAATTTAAGCTGCAGGCAGCGATAAAAGGGCCCTCGCACCCGGGCTCACTGCCACCCGTTGGCCTTAGGAAAACAGTCAACAGTGGGTGATATGCATGTAAGCGAGTAAATACAAGAGAATTATGGCAAAGTCATTACAAAATGCCACACTTCCTGATGCCAACAGGTGGCACTTTGACTGTAACTGAATTTTGCCATGTAGATGTCTTCAGGCCAGGACTATTATCAAACATGAAGTTTGGAGCAGATCGGACATTGTATGCCTGAGTTACAACACCTTCCTGTTTCGTTGCGTTAATCGCAAACATTAGAACTTAGCCAAGTGTTTCATGATTTAACGTATTTCTAGCATGTTTGGTACTTCATGGCATATACAAATGTGTTTCTGGGAGTGAATTACAGTGTAAAGCATGTCATTTCCTGTTGCCAGCAGGTGGCGCTATGACTAACTGAATATTGGCATATAGATATCTTTAGGCCAGGACTCTTATCACACATGTGAAGTTTGGGGCAGATCGGACATTGTATGAGTTACAACAGCTTCCTCTTTCATGGCGAAACATCAGACTTTGTCAGGCTGCCACGGACACACCCTTCATTTAACATCGCTAAGGCCTTAAAATTAGACTGACAACATATGGTGTTTATCTGGTTTAATCTCTATGAGGAGTTAATCACAGTGTAAATCAAGTCATTTCCTGTTACCCACAGGTGGCGCTATGACTGTAACTGAATATTGCCATGTAGACGTCTTCAGGACAGGACTCTAATAAAACATGTCATTGTATGCCAGAGTTACAACAACTTCCTGTTTCCTGGCGAAACAAACTTTGTCAGGCCGCCATGGACACGCCCTTCAGCAAAAACTCAGGATCTTCGCAATTTAACGTTGCAAAGGCCTTTAGATTAGACTGACCAAATGTGATGTTGATCTGATTAAAGCTGTAGGAGGAGTTTGTTAAAGTACAATGTCTGGAAATGGCAAAAACTGCAAAAAATGTGCAGAGAAAACTCAAAATATCTCACTTCCTGTTGGGTTTACAGATTTTGCAAAGCCATTTTGCCACATCAGACAAAATAGAATCCTCCTGCTAAACCATCTTTGAGTCATTATGTTCTGTGTATATTGTATCATTGTTTGCTGTGTAGAGCAAAAAGTAAAAATATCTAAATATCACCTTTTCCCTTGAGGAAAAGAAAGAATGAATAACCCATCATTTTCACACAAGGCGTATGACAGTCAGTCTGCACAAGTAAGACAGTGAACATCTGAGTCTGAGCCATCTGGACATCACTGATGTACCTTGGCAGCTGCGCTTGGATAATCACAGACCGTAAACATACAGTAGCGTATATACAAACAATAATGAGCTGTGTTAGACAGCCAAAGGACAGCTCTGAGATATGAGCGCTGTGCCTCGTCGCTACAGATGGCTTCGTCAGATCATGATGCCTTGAATCTACTTTTAGCTCCACAAGCATCAAGCAGCCAAATGGTTCACTTCATCCTACGCTTAATGGAAAAAGCCATGGTTCTCCAGTGGAGTGAAAAATATAACATGTCATTTATATGCTCATGGTATGTAAGATGTAGAATATATTAAAGGCATAACTTTTCATATATTTAAAAACTCAGTAATTAGTCTATGCTTCAAGGAAATAGGTTCAAATAACATGTGGAGGATGTGAAATCACTAAGAAAAGCTATACTTTAAGCTAAATTATCTACTGTGTTGTAGGGGTCACCTGACAATAATAATTCGTCATCATTTAGGCCTGCTCACTCGTGTTGTTCCAAACCTTATGACTTTCTTACTCTCGTAACACAGAAGCAGATTGTTTGAAGAACGTTTACAGTGCAAATAGCAATCCGAGGCTGTCAATCTGGTTGGTATTTGTAAAATTAAATTGTAATATTGAAAAATTCAGTAGTTCTGAAGCCATGCACACTTTGGAAGAGACCAAAGATGTTTTTATCATTTTAAAAATCTTTTTTTATCAGTGTGCAAATATGAGAACTATGGTGGAAAGATTTTTTTAACACATGCAAAACGAATAAATCTGCTTAAGGCTGCAACAACTAATCGATAAAAAATCGATAATAATCGATAATAAAAATCGTCGACAACGAATGTCATTATCGATTAGTCGCGTCTTGCCCACCGTCCACCATGCACCAGTCTAGTCAAATTACATCACTGAATAACGCATTTCTATGGACAAAATGCATCTAAAAATAGTGGAGGAAACAGAGTGAGCTGTTGCGGCAAAGGTACGTGATCCAAGCTGCCCAAAACATGAGAATTTTTTCTTTTAAGCTTCAAGCATTAACGTAGGCTAATGTTTGATGTGGCTTGTCAGGCCCATTGGCAGATGCGTGTGCTGTTTAATGTGTGATAAGTTTCCTCAGCGCAAAACCTTCATTTTACGGTTATATACTTATCTGTAAGCGTTACAAATTCACGCGAAAATTTCCATTTTGCATGAAGGCTTGTCCTGACAGTCTGCCTTAAACTTCAAACTTTACTGAATGAGCGTCGATGCGCGCATGCGCGTCAAACAGAAGGGACGCATTAGAGAGGGAGACAATTAAAATTCAGCGTAAAAATAATAATTTTGCTGAAATATCTGTTCTTGGACGTTAAATAAAGGTTTAAAAGTCAACATGTAATTCTAGTATGTTATGAGAGTGTTAACTGCAAAGGGGTAAGACGTTTCTTACATTTACAGGATAAATAAATGACAGTAACAGGTTACTGCGTCAGAGTGAATGTGTATGTTTCTGCAAATCATTTCTCGTTAGCACTGAGTTTGTGTTTTTGTTTTTCTTTATTATCTTTATTATTATCTTCATTTTTAATGTAGGGATTTAAATGGTCTTTTTGCTTTATAGCTTTTTTAGACAGATATAGATATTGATATATTCACTGTGTTTTCATAGAATTCAGTTGGCACGTTTGTTTGAAGGACAGCATTGGGCAGGATGTGGAATAGCGTGTTTTGTCAAAATAATAAAAAGAAATAATCGGCAAACTAATCGATTATCAAAATAATCATTCGTTGCAGCCCTGACTGCTTGAACTATAAAAAACATTATACAAATTACATATTTATAGTTGTCTCTGCATATTGAGCTGGTATAGAAAGTATTTTAATATCGAAAATATGGCTTTGAAGTCACTGGTGCGTGACATTGTTTGAAGAGGAGACTTCTTATTGTAGGTACCAATTCATTAATGAAGAACCACAGGATATTTGGTCTCTCGTTACCAATGTAATGAGTTGTCTGAAGTAACATCTGAGATACAGACAGGAAAGGTCACAAGGACAAAGCAATATGTTGTTTTTCATTTTGTTTCATTTACTCGTTATTTGTTGGTTATTGTGATCTTTTTGATGAGAAACTTGAGGTTGTTTTCGAGAGAAAAAAAAAACTGCAGTGCCCAAAATAAATACGATTTTTAAAGAAAACCCATCATCCACCAAACCAACAATTCAAAATGTGAAATGAGTTTTGGAAACACAGATGTGAAGTGAATAAAAGTTCACATGGAGCCCGGCAACAAATACAAAATGATTTTAACCATGTATTCAGTAATTCCTCCAAAATAGAATCCATTAAAAAATAAAGAGTTTACGAGATAGCTGGAACACACCGAATGGGGAATGAAAAATGTAATTGCACTATGAATCAAGAGAAAACCGCTCCAATTTCTCACACAGTAGGACTAGGAGACATTAGATAAGAATGTTCCTGGGAACAAAGGGCAGAGAGACTAATTTATTTCTCTGAACTATCTCATGCATAACTCAGTCCACGTGGTTTTTGGTCTGACCTCTATGAGAAACACACTTCACTTGTTATAGCGTTGTTTTTCCCATTGAAATGTTACAGGAATGTTTCTCCAATACATGTACAGCAATATATAGTGGTGCTAATGAACTACGCAGATCATGTGCATAACTTTACAACAGTATATAAATTAACATCATTATCCAAAAACCACTTTTTACTGGTTCAGCTATTGCAAAAATTAAGAATAATTCACAAACAGTGGACAAAACAGACTCCTCAACACCTCAAAGCTATATGTACTCTGATCTCTAGGGGTGTAAGAAAATATCGATACACGTGAATATCGCGATATGTTTGGCGATACTGTATCGATTCTCAAAAACACTGTATCGATATTTATTTATTTACATCCAAGATTCGTGGCTTTGTGTTTGGTTTAAACCACACACTGTATAAAACCCAACCACTAGATGTCAGCGTTATCTCAGAACGTAAACTGACGCGGAGCCGGAGAAGCGCAAGGTGCATCGCTAGCGTTAGCATTAGCAAACCCAGCTCACAAGACGATAGCATTATTCCGCTCCCGCGGTATACAGAGCTGAATTGTGTCGACTCATCTTGGTTTCAACTATAAAGAAACCACTAAGGAGATCGACAAGAGTCAGTTGTTTGCAAAATAGGCCATGTTATAATACAAAACTCGGGAAGCACATTGAATCTAAGAGCTCACTTAATATCCCGACGACATCCGCGCTGCTGAGAGAGGTTCGATAGAATATGTAATATGTAGGCTACGTTTTCCTCTCAGTAACAAAATAAACACACAACAACGACAGAGATGGCAGCAGAAAGAAAGCATTTGATCATAGCGATGTGGATATATTTGCACCAGCTCTGTTCAGCACTTCAGTGAAGGCACGTTTATTTAAACAGCACTTTATACAATAGACTGCTTTAAAGCAAGCAGCTTTACAGTATTAAATATAAAACAAACAGACATTCAGTAATGAAATGGACTATGCACTAGTTGTTAAATAGTTTAGAATTTAAAAACTGCTATACTGTGAACCTTTAAAACATAGGCTATACACCTAAAGAATCACTTTACTATTTTCTCTTAGATTGTACAAAAAAGTGATTAGTGATATAAATGCAAATGATACTGTATTGATTAAATAAAGTTGTTTGTAAGGTTTTATGCATGTGGTGCCTTTATGACCGTTTTTTCTAAAATTAGACCCTCTTTCTAAAAAACCAAGAAATATTGCAATATATCACCTTTCTTACAGTATCGCAATATATCTCAATATATCGTATCGTAACCCCTGTATCGTGATACGTATCGTATCGCCAGATTCTTGGCAATACACAGCCCTGCTGCTCTCCAGCTTCTATAAATTTAAAAATAAAGTCCTGATGTTCAAACTGAGACTAATCTGTTATGGTTTTTGGGTTCATGAAAGTTGAAAGATACTGGATCAAAAAAAAAACTTTTCAGTGAAGAAAATATTTGAAAATCATATTTGAAGTCTACATGCATATTTGGATGTCAGCTGTTTTTGTTGTTTTATGTCTTTTAAACAATATAAAATTACAAATAATATATACCTGTATGTATATATATATATATATATATATATATATATATATACAAATATATTATTTGTAATTTTATATATTGTAATTATATATTTCATATCAACCGAAAAATATACCGGGATAACTAGGCTTCTCTTGAGACTCTCCTGCTAGTTCACTGTTAATGATATGCTAAAGCCCGCCGGCATGTTGATGTGATTGGTTACAAGATAGTTTGTGACATCACAGACACCAGACTGTCTTTAGATCACTGCAGTTTTAAGGAGAAAATACTCAACAATGGTGTTGACATTATATACAGTATAAACAACATTAAGAACTTGATTTTCACCACAGGGGGTCTTTAACAAGTCTAAACTGAGAAACAAATCACTTCAAAAGCACTCAGGGGTATATAACTCATTATATACGTTAAACCCATAATCTGTTTGTCTAATTAAAACTTGTGCCTTGTGCTCTGAACATGGTCTAATGTCGTAACAGAGATTCTTAAAGTATTAAAGGCCATTGCTAATGTGAGTCTGACATTGAGCTTGCTTCTTTGTACATCGTCTGTCATTTTAATGTCATAATGCCTAATACATTCCTCTTTTTGATAAATGCATGAAAAAGTAGAATGAATTAAATGCAATATTTTCCACAGAACATCCTGTTCTTGTTTTTGATTTAAATAAAATGACTTTGTAGTATTATTCAAAAATTCTTTCACTGCCTGGAAGATCTATTATTATTAATGATGTTGCACTCTTTAGTGGACAATAATGATGATGTAAAATTGACCTCTGTATTGGCTTACAAATTGCTGCCTGCTTTTATTTCAGATCCATAGTCTGTCTCCATTTGAAGGAAAATGAATGTATGATTTGAGCTCACAGATCAATGTCTTCCTACAATTTTCTTTCATCCCACTAAAGTGCTATGACAGCTATGTAAGAACATTATTTGCACTTTAAACTGCAGCCAATAGGAATACAGTCGTATTGAATTATTAAATATTTCTATTCCCTTTGTCAACCTGATGCTGACCGTAAAATGAGTCACAATTCAAGATTGCAATCAAAACCCCAGTGCCAAATTGCAGGCTAATGCATTTAGACAATTCCTACATGTCTTAGCTGCTGCATAAGAGAAGTCTACAAATAAAGCAAGCAAATTGTTTCATCCCAATAGGTCAAAACAGATGAAGCCACCAGACGTCCAAGCTGCCTGCGACATAGTGTGAGATTAATAGAGTCTCAGAGACCTCTCTTAACAGGCACATTCATATTTACAGGCACTCATTGAAAGTCTGCTCCCCACCTCTTCAGTCTCTGTGTGTTTAGCAGCATGTGGAAGCAATCAGCAAACACTAGGATCTGCTCTTATATAGAGCATAAAGTCACAGGGAGACAGAGACTAGAGTTTTAGTCCTCTTCCTGTTCCGCTCCTTGCTTGGCTATTTATTTGTCTCTTGCTCTCGTTTGTCTATTGTTTATTTTTCTGCCTGAGGCTGTGGTCATTCAAAATCACCTTCTCATATTCTTAAATAGAGACACACAGATTCTCACTGCACAATTCTCAACCTCTTAAAGTTTACAAATACATGGACTGATCCTATGGTATTTGTGGGTTTTGTTAAGGTAAGCGTCACTATTACTTTTGCTCATACTAAAAGTTTTCTAAAGGGATCTTATTTACCTGGTGGCCCAAGCAACCACACAGATCACCCTAGAGTTGTGGTATAGAGTTTACATAAGAGAGAAACAATCATATGTTCTTTAGAAAATGCATCTTTTTATTTATCACAGCATACTGATGTTGTGTTTATCTTAAAATTAGGGTTAGTTAACCCAAAAATAAAATTTCTGTCATTAATTACTCCCACTCATGTCACACTCACATCGAAATTACCACATTCAAGGTCCAGAGAAATAGTAAAGACATCATTAAAATCATCCGTAAGTCTACAGTGGTTCATCCTTAATGTTATGAAGCGACGAGAATGCTTTTTGTGCGCAAAAACAAAACAAAAATAACGACTTTATTCAACAATTTCTTCTCTACCCTGTCAGTCTCCTACGCAGTTGACGCAGTGAATGCAGTGCAGCGCTTCCGTGTTTACGTCCAAACGCCAGCTCAGTATTGGCCGGCGCTGTTCACATGAGCAGCATGACGTATGCATGTGATGCTGACGCAGGAGCCGGCCAATATAGAGTCTACGTTCTGATGTAGAACATGGAAGCTCTGCAATGTGTCTTCAACGTAAACTGCATAGGAGAATGACAGGGTAGAGAAGAAATTATTGAAAAAAGTCGTTAGTTTTGTTTTGTTTTTGCACACAAAAAGTATTCTCGTCGCTTCATAACATTAAGGTTAAACCACTGTAGTCACATTGACTATTTTAACGATGTGTTTACTACTTTTCTGGACCTTGAATGTTGTAATTTCATTGATTTCTATTGGAGATAATAAAAAAAAAAACACTCTCAGATTTCATCAAAAATATCTTAATTTGTGTTCTGAAGATAAACGAAGGTCTTGTGGGTTTGGAACGAGATGAGGGTGAGTAATTAATGACAGAAATTAAATTTTTGGGTGAACTAACACTTTATGCAACATTTAACTGTGAGAGGGCTCAGCTGTTCTTTTGTACACTAGATCATTATTCTAAGTCATGCTAAATCAAACTTTTCCAGAGAGTAACCCTCATCATCACAGACAGTCTAACAGAGAGAGTTACATGTCGTCCAGCCCTTGATGACAGGGTCATTGTTTAAACAGACACACATGTGAACCTTCGGCTTGAATACTCAATAACAGCAATGAAACTTTATACCCTGCCCACCTTGCAACGATATGGCCACTGTGTCATATGGCAGTGATTTGCTTGGAAAGTTAACCAACCCGGCCATTATAGTGGTTTAAGTAAGTGATACACAGAGCAACCTGAATTCCTCACTGGGGAAATAATATCAATAATGGTCTTTATTTGCTTATTGAGAGTTTTCAAGCAGAAATTATGCAGTCAGGTGGCCAGGACCTCAGGGAACTAACAACAACCAATTGATACTCAAACAATTTAAAAAATGGCATTACTATAATATTAATTAATAATGAAAGATTAAGCAACGGTGTCTTTAAAAAGCTTAAATTGTGTTCATATTAATGTAGCTACTAGAAACAACAAATGGATTACACATTAAAAGATTCAGTTTGATATTCTGATAAGAATGCATAGTAATAATCTATTTAAGTAAAAATCCAGTTTCAGAAGATTTGTTTAAAGGTCTTCATTTGCTGTCCTCATCTGATTTCAATGGAGATCTGATCTTATTGAAACCATGTGAGCAGCCTTTCATGGTTGTTCCTTATAGACATTTGTGAATTTCCTCCCAGTGGCATTTTACAGGGGGTCCAAACTAGATTATAATGTTACTGTAGTTTTAGTGCAGTTTGTTAAAGTTGGTTTGAAAGGCAAATCTATAATTTTCATCACTGTATAATTGAACGCTTCTTGAAGACAATTTAATACAAGCATTCTGCCTTTCGTCTCAGATCAGAGGCTGATTCATGACTCCCTCGAGTCACATCCCACTGGGATCTATCCAGATGTGTACAGTAATTGTATAGCTACTGTAAATCATGAGTGCACCAAATAAAACCATCACTGGAATACATCTCAGGATGTAATCATTATTAAGAAATGTTGTAAATACAGCTGCATTTACAATCTTTATGGTGATGTCATTCATTGTTAACTGGACAAAATTATTTAGTTATAGTGGTGAAATGTCTATTATTTTAAAATATTGTAGCTACACAATGTAACTTTTGGCCCTCTAGCAAATGAAGCATAAAACTGCTTAAGCATAAAAGTGAGGAAGTTGCGGAGGAAGTTTTAGTGATCTTGTCTTATTAGTGTGAATGTCGTGGACGTCATTAACAACATTAACCCCCTTAAATAAATAAATAAACAAATAAATAAATATTCAAAAATATGTTTTCAAGCAACTACTAAACTTCTACCACATAAATCATGCACTATAGTAGCCAGCCCATCTTTTTTTTAAATGTATGGATATGATTTAGGCTAAACATGTACAGATGAATAAGTGTAATACCGTAATAAAATAAGGGAATATTAATAATAATAATAATAAATGTAGCTGCTAGCAGCAATTATCGGGGTTCAAACACTTTAAGGCCTTTAAGCACATGCGTATTTAGCAAGCATGTAACCACTTAGATCAAAGACGTAAAAGACTATTTACAGCCAATACAGGCAATTTACCATAGGAAATGTATGGTTTATAAAGCTTTTTAACAGTTATTGAGGTTGAGCTAAAAACCTAGGACTAGTTCACCAAAGTTGGTTTTTGAAATAATTTCCAATATTTAGCGAACGATTTGGTGGCCAGCAGCAGTCCTAGAGGCAAAGTTGCTCAGAATGAGGAGTTCTACCATGTGGTACAAATGTTGTGGGTGTGTGCGAAAAATCGCGCTATACTCGATCCTTTACGCATGTGAAAAATGCGTCAGAGTCCCCCGGTGGCCGATTTCTTTCGAATTTCTCACAGGCCTTAAGGGCCATGATTTAAACAGACCCAACGAGTTTCATTCCAATCGGCCCCCGTTAACCTTGTCTGATAGCTGCTGAAATTTCAGTGGCCGATGGCGGACATGTTTTTTGAGATGCATCAGTGTCCTCATAGAAAGTAATGGCACTTCGGACAAAGACACTGCATGCCAATTTTCAAATCGATCGGACTAATGGTCATTTTCATGTTTTTTTCTTGTTATAGCGCCACCAAGTGTCCAATTGTCGCAATTTTTTTAATATGGCCAAAGATTGAGCCCATACACGTGTACTGAGTTTGGTGAAAATATCTCATTCCATTCACGAGTTATAACCATTTAGGTAGAAATTGCTCCAATCACCCCGTTTTGGCGGCCCTTAGGGACCATGAATCGGAATTTTAACTTTTTTTGATAACTATTGACAAATCAGACTCTAGAGAATATCATTGTACTGGTATGGTTCTGATCGGGTTAAAAACCTAAGACTAGTTCGCAAAAGTAGGTTTTTAAAAAAAATCCAAAATAACTGAAAATTTCACCATAGCGACAAGCAAATCCGATCGGGGCGAGCCTTGGTGACATTGTAGACGGTGAGAGTACTACCAGCCCTCAAAGTTTCAAGTCTCTACAACTTACGGTTTGGTTTTTATCTATTTATTTTTAATAACATTTTTTTCTCTTGAATAATAATTCCAATGATCACATTAAATGATAAATGACAGAACATATTTATGAATATACGAAAAAGGGTCTTAAATGTGATTTAGCTTGATAGCTTGAATTGGCCGCAGGATATAAAAATATCTCTCTGATGAAATGGCTGATGGGTTACATCCAATAATATGTGATCTCGTCCTTTGCCTCTGCATGTCATTAATTTAGCCTTGCATCTGTTTTCCATCTGTTAATCAGGCCCAAAATGTATTACAGTCAGTTCTTTTCTAACTCACATTAGGTCTAAGGAGGTCATTCACGTTCATAGTTTTTTACACTCTTATGTGTCCAAAAAGACTCAAACAGCATGCCTGCCCCTACCTTCCTTTAAACACCATTTTAGACATATTCATATGTGTCTATGGATCTAAGTACACAAAAATTGTATATTTGTTTAGATTGCATTGTTGGAGCATGTGTGGATCATCTGTGGTCATACGTTGTACACGTGGGGCTACATGTATGTTTTTGTGTGACCCAGCAGGAAGCTTGTATGTCTGTTTCAGAAGCTCACAAAGAACAAGAAGAGTCACATGTTGACTGAGGAAGAACATGTTGACTTCATCATCATCTGACCTTAAGGACCCTAGAAAAGAGTGGACTGTAAATGGATTTGTCTTATTACAATTGTAGCATCTGGACCAATCAGACACACACAAATTATTCATTATATTTAATGAATAATCCAGCAAACTCACTCTCCCAAACAAAAGTCTGTGAACCATCCCCCAGAATTCTCATTGCTGAGCCATCGGATTTTATCAAAAATAAAAATATCTTAATTTGTGTTCCGAAGATGACAGAATTTTCATTTTTGGGTGAACTAACCCAAAAATGTCTTTACTGACACTTCTGATCAATTTAATGTAAAATATTTTTAAAAACTCTAACTAACCCCATATAATTATAGATAGATAGAGAGAGAGAGAGAGAGAGAGAGAGAGACAGATGCCAATAGCTGCCAAGTCAAAACATAAAACACTAATTATCATGACATCACTAATTTAAGTCTTTAGCACCCTGTTCAACAGCTCAGCGTCTGAGAAAACAGAGGGTGACACATACAGTATGAACTCCATCACACATTCTAATGAATCCAGAGATCAAAGCAAACGCCCCCTGTGAAAAACCACGTTTAATGGGCAACATACTGCTTTGTAGTGAAAGACTATTCCCCTCTGAGGAGTCCAGTGTCAATGGGTGCAGGAGAACAGGGATCACACTTTTGGATGGTAAAATTTGTCTGAGTTCTGGACAGGCATCCCACATGCCTATAACTGATGGGGGGTCCTGGGGGTACTGAAGACCTCTACAATACTTTCACCCCTTTGTCATTTATGATCTAGCTCTATTTCCTCTGTCTAGTCTCCAATTACCTAAGTGGTGTTTTAAGTTCAAATTTCAAAGGAGCACTGATGCTAGTTCAGCGTAATCAAACATTCTGCTATTTCTACTTAAGATCTACTTAAGAGTCATTGTTGTGATGTAATTTTAAAGTATATTTTATGAGTGATTCTTCAATTAGAGGAACTTCTCTGCTGCACAGAATGATTTTAAAGATTAGTTTTAATTTTTTTTTAAAAGAACCATTATATATATTGGACAAAGATGACATAATTTGAAGCAGTTTCTTAATTTAAAATTTTCAAGTAATCAAAAGTGCCCTAATTGAAGAATCATATATCAACCAAGAAATATTATAGCGAATTGTCATATTATCTACCTCTCTCTCTTTTGTCTCTCTCTGATTAAGGATATTGTGTTCACTATTGCTTCATGTTATTTGCTTTATCATAGCTTTAATTTGATAAGTCCTTCGATTAATATCCTCTGCTGTTCTCAAAACAGCAGCACAGCCAAAGCAATTAGCCAAAGCATTCACCGGAGCTTACTTGACCACAATAAGACAGTGAGTTGAATTAAGGATACCAATCTTATGTTACAGTGAAAAATCATTGCCCTCAAATGAACCTGGTTTTAATTTCCTGAACAGTCAATTTTGACCACTGCTCTGCTGTTTCTTGTCGATGAAAAATTTCAGTTGCACAAAGCTGCTAAGGGGCTCCCAGGGTGTACTAACCTCAAATGATGGAATATTTTCTCACAACCATTAGTTTTAATGGGGGGGGGGGGGGGGGGAAGCAATGAAAGCTAACACAATGGGCATAACCTTAAGTTTTAAAGAGAGACTGTGACCTTTGTTAATCCTAGTCAAAAACAGCTTACCTTAAAATCTGCAGTCAACAATGAAAAGTTACTTTTGCATTTATTAATTTAGCAGACACTTTTATCTACAACAACTTCAACAACACAAGAGATTCATTCTAAAATGACAATAATATAAAAAAAGTGCTGCAATAAAACATATAGGGGCTGCTTCTTAAGCTAAAACACAGTGTTGATACACAAGTAAACTGAACTCCATCTTCGGACAGCTTTAAAATGCCCCAATCCATCAAAGCGAAAACAAGTTTAGCGCTTTAGAGCCCTGTCTTTTGCATTATTACACATCGAAGAACTGCATTCATTCAAGAATATGTGACCAGCAGATATTGCAATTTGCAAACAAGATTCAAATTCAGCACAAAACACACAAACAAGCTGTTTCTGCTTCCTGGCATTTCCTTAAGAACAGGAAAACATCCTGTTCCCTACTTTATCAATGCTAAACAGCTTCAGCTGCCAGAATTGTTGGCATGTATGCATCATATTAGCGTAAAAGCCAGGCCTCTTCTTCGAGCATAAAGCTGGTTATGTCCCCTGAGTCTCATTCATTCTCAGCTAAAGCCCAATCTCATTAAACCTTCCCTCATCTGTTGCACATACAACACTCTTCTAAACTGCTTTCTAAACACAAACACACTGGCTGTTTACATGCTTGACTCACTGAATAAAGGCTGACGAGGTGTGCATTTCAATAGTTTTCAGTCACATTGTCTGTATAAAAGACCCAGGACAGATAAATAACAATGAGTGAAATTAATCATAAACATAAACAAAAGCAACTTAATGGTTGCATCAGGCTGGTTTGATTTCACTGTAAAATTTATTCCAGACGACCTCAGGAACAAGATATATCCCAGAGAGACAATTTCTGCAAATTTAAATGGAAAATGCACTTTTTTTTTTTTTTTTCTCATGTAACAGCAAATATACAGTGCTCAGCGTAAATGAGTACACCCCCTTTGAAAAGTAACATTTTAAACAATATCTCAATGAACACAAAAACAATTTCCATGCAAAAACAGCATGCAAGGGTGATGCAAAAATGAGTACACCCCACAACAAAAACTACTATATCTAGTACTTTGTATGGCCTCCATGATTTTTAATGACTTCTAGGCATGGAATGAACAAGTTGATGACATTTTACAACATTTTTCTTTTTCCATTCTTCAGGAATGGCCTCTTTAAGAGACTGGATGCTGGATGGAGAGTGACGCTCAACTTGTCTCTTCAGAATTTCCCATAGGTGTTCGATTGGGTTCAGATCAGGAGCCACTGAATCACTTTCACCTTGTTCTTCTTCAGAAATCCAACAGTGGCCTTAGATGTTTGTTTAGGATCATTGTCATGTTGGAAAAGTGCACAACGACCAAGGGCACGGAGTGATGGTAGCATCTTCTCTTTCAGAATAGGGCAGTACATCTGTGAATTCAAGATGCCATCAATGAAATGCAGCTCCCCGACACCAGCAGCACTCATGCAGCCCCACATAAGGACACTGCCACCACCATGTTTCACTGTAGGCACCATGCATTTTTCTTTGTATTCCTCACCATTGCGACGCCATACAGTTTTGAAGCCATCAGTTCCAAAAACATTTATCTTGGTCTCATCACTCCAGAGTATAGAGTTCCAGTAGTCTTCATCTTTGTCAGAATGGGCCCTGGCAAACTCTAGGCGGGCTTTTTTGTGCCTGGGCTTTAGGAGAGGCTTCTTTCATGGACGGCACCCATGCATGCCATTCCTCTGCAGTGTACGCCGTATTGTGTCACAGGAAATAGTCACCCCAGTTTGGCTTTCTACTTCTTTAGATAACTGCAGTGAACTTGCATGCCGATTTTCTTCAACCCTTCTCATCAGAAGATGCTCCTGTCGAGGTGTTAACCTCCGTGGACAACCTGGACGTCTCTGTGAGATGGTTGCAGTTCCATCTTTTTAAAATTTTTGTACCACTTTTGCTACAGTATTCTGACTGATAAGTAAAGCTTTGCTGATCTTCGTGTAGCCTTCATCTTTCTGGTGTTAAGAAATTATTTTCTTTCTCAGGTCTTGTGACATTTCTCTTCCATGTGGTGCCATGCGGTTTTAACACCCTTTTATAGTCAACTGTCTGCTGGACGCCTGTGTAATGAATAGTTAGACTCACCTGTGGTTGAATTCTTGTTAAATTAGACATTTGTAGTCTAAAATTTGGCTTTGCTCCAGAGACTTTCAGTGGGGTGTACTCATTTTTGCATCACCCTAATTTGAGTAAAACTGAAAGTTTTGTTCTCCAAGTTATATTATTATCCTTACTTTCATGTTGTAAGTCAAACAGATGTTACATAAAACTTAGTCTTGTCAACAATTTGGAAATTGTTTTTGTGTTTATTGAGATATTGTTTAAAATGTTACTTTTCAAAGGGGGTGTACTCATTTACGCCGAGCACTGTACATAATGAATGAAATACTCAAACAAACGTATCATTCTCTCCATATGCAATATCTAGCATGCAATTTGTACAAATCTGCAGGTGACATGCAGTAAGCCTCTTTGTGAGCAAATAAATCATAACAGGTACAATATGTAGTTTCCAAAACACTGATTTGATAAACCAACAGCACTGTTTCTATTTCAGACACACTGGAGTCAAGACAAAAATGCATGAAGATGCGAATAAACGCTAATCTGGGGAGACAACACAGTAGAGGTGGAAATATGAGGAGGAGAGGACAGATTTAATTGAAATTGCATTTTCAGTTGAATATTGGCAGCGAGAGAATGAAAGTGAGATGATAATAGGGGTTTTGGGAAGAGGAACATTGGAAGTCTAGCCTTTAAAGGAGGATTAACTAGCTTTCGCTGAATGAGTCCACATGTGAATCTTGCAGTTTTTCTTGCTCTCAGGGGCCATGGGGCTCTTTGTTAAAATCTTATTTTTTTATGATGATTTTGTTTTATTTTAAAGGAGGAACTGAGAATATCAACTGCCAATCCCTTTAGAAAATGGCAGAACATTTAGCATTGATGGTTACAATAAAACATAACAAGTAATAAGTTGTATTGAGTAATGGGTTGCATTAAGATTAAAATGTATAAACATACATACACCAGGTTATAAATCAACTTAAACATTGATTTGAACTGTCAGACAAATTTCATTTTTCTTTCATTTTAAGAGTTTACTTCCTGTTCAATTTATCTGTCATTCTCCAAAAGTCAGTTCATTTTCATGCTTCCTCTACTGCTGGTTAAGTCGAAGACTCTCTTAAATAAACACAAGAAATGTTATGATTTTCCATGGCATCACACCAAATAGCCACATCCCAGGTCTCAGAAAAGTCTGAGTCTTATTTTTCGGTGACCTCATTGATTGATGGAGTGAAAATCCCACCATCCCAGATATTGTTCTCACAAACACAGCATCATCTCACCAGATACTGCTACTTTTCTTGAAAGATACACCAGCTGTGGTGAGAAAGGTCTATTCAGGGTAAATGAAAGCAATCTGTAGCTGCCCTGATAACCATATAGTGGCAAGTGGTTTTGAAAAAATAAAAAATTGTGGAGAGATTGCTTGGAAGAGATTGCTTGCTTTGAACAGAATAAGCTATAGAAAGAGCATTAGTAATCTATAAAGTTACAAAAGTCGCCTGGTCAATAATGTAAAGTACACTAAAAGAAAGCCAGAGTTCAAAGACAGTGATTTAGAAATCAGATATATATTAGAAACAAAGGAGAGTGATGGTTAACGCATGAAGATGTTTCTGACAGACATGAAATGCTAATGAAGACATATTTCTTTATTTTTATTCTGTCATATCAGAATTGCTTCATCACTGCTGTCTGTCCTAATCAGATGGTCGTGCATCTGTGTTTTCAAGAGAGAGAAGTAAAAGCAATCTAAATATTGTACAATTTCTATCATAAATAACACATCTACATTGTCACCTAAAATTAGGTGTTCAACAAACTTAAAAAAACAAACAAAACAAACAAAAAAAGGTGACAGTTTGTATGTTTCCTGTATTTACATTACATATTATGTACTTTGTATAAGAAATATACCACGGAAGCACTAGACCTCAACACTTGATACATCAGTTGTGACAGGGGTAACAAGCAACTAACTGATCATTTTAACAGAGGAACAAACACATTCGGACATCACAAGACAACATGTTACTAAACATGACAACTAAATCAATAAAAATGTAAATTAAACTTGCAACCAGTCAAACAAAGTAACTGTAACAATAATTCATGCCCCAGTGCATGCTGGGAAGAGGCCAAATGAAAACCAATTTTGTGTATAGTAGGCCTGTTTGAACTGGAAAATGCATCCAGCTCATCTGCTATTCTTCAATAGGTTCAACTTAAAAAAAAAAAAAAAAAGTATTTTAAATGAATGAATGAATGAATTATACAATAATGAACTAAATCTTTGGTTATTTTTTCAGCATTATTTACAGCCTTCATTTTGACCAAGTCTGTTCTAATCATTTGTGAATATAAAAAACATACAAATCCAATTTTCAAAGAATATATTCCGCAAAGCACTAAGAACAAAGAAATTGAAACCACATTTTGTTTGTCAAGAAATTCATTGAACATTCAGGGAACAATATGCCACAAGCAATGATATAGAAAGACCCCAGCATACTCCAAAGCATTGATTGCAATCTTGACTCAGTGGATAGAAATGGTATGTCATCACCCTGACATGGCTGGGTTCTAAACCCCAACATAGCAGTAAACTATGATTGAATCTGAATGCTTTGAATTTAAATATTCAATTCACATTTATTTGTAAAGCGGTTTTCACAATACATATTGTTTCAAAGCAGCTTTACAGGAAATGCATGTCAACATTACAATTTAGAGTGATCTGTTATAAGAGGGGACTGTGTCCAAATTATGTAATTTCAGAAATGTACATATACAAATAATGCAGTTAGCTAACAATGTATCAATTTAAACAATGTGTTAATGTGATGTAGAAACAATGAGCTCATTAAAGTAATTAATACGTGTTAAAAAATGATTAGGATATATAGCAATTGACCTTTGGTTATATAACCCCCTTTGGCCCTTTTCTGTGGATTGGTATGGAAAAATGGCACCAGGCCTTTGCTTAAACTAGATTAAGATTAGAATATGATCAAAGAACAAGGGTAAATCAGTGACTGGCAGCCTCCTGATTTCTTTGTCTAACTGCATGTACACATGCGAGCACCCCTTGAAGAAACGAATCACTTCTAATTAAAGATGCAGCAGGTTTAATTACATGCTGTAAAAGGCAAAGCCAAAGAAGCACTTCCCCATAGAGATTCAAGGATGTGCATGGACACAAGAAGAGCATTAAAAACATTTGATGTGTAACTCGATGCAAAATGCACCGTCAGTGCCCCCGATTTCATTTAAGCTAAAAGAGACCACCTTATAAATGCAGGGATAGTTTTTCTGTGATTGTGTGGTGGAGGAAAAACTTACATTAAAATGTCCCCGTAACTGACAGCATGGGCAGAACATTACATTATTCACCAGAGATTGATACTACCATGTCTAATGGCTTGGCAGGCTGAAACATTGTAAGAACAGAAATCCAAACTTAGATCTGAGACCACACAGGTCTAAAGAAAAGATGCCGACGTCAGTCAGTGTGCAGTGCTACCAAGATGCTTTGCCAAGACATACAACACATTTAATCCAAACACAATTTGCTCTTTCTAAAACAAACACATTTGATGCGATTTCCGCTACTGAGAGAAGATTATCAGAGTGTAATTACTTTCTGAGAGCAGAGCAGTTAAACTCTTTCAATCCTTTAATTCAGGTTTGTTGACAAAGTAAGTTATACTTACAGGGAATTTTACTTAGTGGGTTGCACAAAAAAGAAAAAAATATATATATATTAACAGAAAGCAAATATCACTTCAATATCTAAGTGCATTATAAGTATAATATAAGTGCATTTAGGCTTACGGTGCCACTGGACAGGCTCCTTCAAACAGAACACGTTTTTCCATTTCACTGTGCTACTTTTCCATTGTTTTTCAATGTAAACACACACTAGACAGACATCCAGTACTCAAGTTAAAGGGCACCTATTATGCCCATTTTTACAAGATGTAATTTAAGTCTCAGGTGTCCCCAGAATGTGTTTGTGAAGTTTCAGCTTAAAATACCTCATAGATCATTTATAAATCTATGTTGTAAATACCCATTTTTGACTACAGTCAAGAACAGGTTGTTTTCTTGCAAGTGCCTTTAAATGCAAATGAGCTGCTGTGCCCCGCCCCTCTCTACAATCACAGTTCCTGCCTCAATCGGATTCTCTGCCAAATATTAACAAGACATCTGCTTGGTTTTGATTATCATCTATATCGCGATCACTCTCACGGATAGCATAGTTCTTTCATCATAAACGTTTATTATTTCCACGCGTTTTAAAGCTATATCAGTTTAAACTGGATCGTTTTCTGAGCGCACTTATCTAAAGCGCACACACACAGACAACTTTCACTTTTTTTTGTTTTGTTTAAACTGTCAAATACACTCAAGGTTCTGTCAAAAACACACAGTTCACATAAACAGTCAGTTATGTCTGTGAACGTAAATAACAGGCAAAATTACAGAAATCATATGCGTAATCCACTGCGTTCAGCAGCTCAGATGTCAGTAAATGAAGACTGTTATGTTCACTCTTAGGTCCAACAACAAAACATCTCAATTACTTACCAGACATTAAGTGCGTTTACATGGAGCATTGTAATCGGTTTAAAAGTCCAATCCGAATGAAAATGCTCCATATAAACACCCCAATCGGAATAAAAATGCCCAAACCGAATGAAATTGTAATCGGGTTGAGAGGGGTGGGATAAACCTTTCTATAAACTGAACAAAATAAAAATTCTGCCATGTAAACGCGTTAAACTGATTACTTTGCGTCTATGTCATCACGTCAAGAGGTCGGGGTCGTCAGAATGCACAATTGCGGCGGCAAAATTAAACTGGAGTAAAACTAAAACAAAACATTTATTAAATACTCTGAAGGAACTCAGTTTAACATTACTACGGACCTTCATCCACACGCTTCTGCTCCGGAGGATTGAGGGATAGTATTGAGATGCTCCTTAGAGATGCACAGCCACCAAACAGGTCAGCTTCCTGCGCCCGTCTTTTCCTCATACCATCCAGCAGTAATATGCTACAAATTCACACTGTTGCTTGATTAAGAGCAACACTTTACTTAAAAATAGCGCACATAGAAATAATGGAGCTCCATGTTGACAGGAATTAAAGGTGGCAAACAGGACATAAGCTAATGTGCGCATGTCACAAAGTCATTCTGATTGAAAGCGCCGGTACATGTAAACACCATATCGGATTAGATAATGTCTCATGTAAACAGTCCACCGAATCTTTCAATCGGAATGATTTTAATCGGAATGACAAAAAAAAGTGTACATGTAAACGTGGCTATTGGCTATGTTTACATGTCAATCCGAATTAATTGAATCCGATTGCAGATCTGTTTACATGTTCTCTAAACATTGTAATCTGATTCAAATAGCCGTTTATATGTGTT
The DNA here is from genome assembly GCF_019924925.1 of Ctenopharyngodon idella. NCBI lineage: Eukaryota > Metazoa > Chordata > Actinopteri > Cypriniformes > Xenocyprididae > Ctenopharyngodon > Ctenopharyngodon idella. Next base: position 27,510,480 of record NC_067237.1, on the reverse strand, counting down.
TTATATACATTCCGATTAAAACTTTAGTGCACGCGCTCTGCATGTGACGTCATATCAATCACACTTGCAGAGACAACCATGGACACGACACCAACAGAGCTCATCGTTATTTTTGCCGTTGGCATACACATTCATAAATCAGCAATGTTTTTTTGTGAACTTTTACTGTCTTTACTCGGCCAATGAAGAAGAATACAAGTAGCTTTACAACATCCTGTGTGGCTTCATCACATTACTCTGATGCCCATTCCTCCGCCATTAACCCGCCATATCTCTGGATGAAGAAACAGAGTCAAGAGTTGTTCTGAAGGAGTTTTCAGATTTTGCGCACTGTGCATGTGCCCCAGAGACTTCTGAATATGATTGAGAAAGTAGTTGGATTCAAGCGTTTACATGGTCATTTTTTGCTGTTGGATCGGATTAGAAAAGGAATAAACCACCCCTTCCAATCCGATCGAAATTTCATTCGGATCGAGCTCAGTCGGATTGATTAAGGTGGTTACGTGAACGTTTTTCAATCCAATTGAGCCATCAATCCGATTACAAATGGATTATTTGGGTGCATGTAAACGTAGCCATTGTTGTTGCTACAGCTGCTCGAGTGTGGAGAAAATGGTGGACAGCGTACAGTTCGCTGAGGACGGAAACTATGGTAATGCAGGACTGTTAGTCAGCGGTTGTGGGTGGGGCCTGAGCAGTGTGACGTCACATTGCTCAGAGAATCAAAATGGTGTGGATGGATTCAAAAAGGAGTGGGTGGATTTTTATCATTGTAGGGTGGTTGTGTTCACACACTGCCAACACACATTTATATCCAAACACCTTGTAAAAGTGGATTTTGCATAAAAAAAATAAAATAAAAAAAAAAAGCATCTCAAGACCTCTAGGCCTAACCCCGCTTCTAAATTACAAGTGTGAATCAAGTGTGCGGGATTATGTAACGATGACTGACTCGGTTGAGTATTTGAATCCATGTGTGGTGCTCTATTCAGCATAGCAGTACAAACAAAGTTAGATTCTGGGCAAGAAGCGTGGTCAACAAACAAACAAAGGGTTGATAACAATAGTGGCAGTCCAGACAGCAAACTAATCCAAATCAGTAATCCAAAATTTGTGGTCTTAAACAGGCAGAGAGACATTCACATGGCAAACAAACAGGGTAATATAAACACTTGGTAGAGACAGGGTAAACTGGCAATGCGTGATGTACAAACAACATGGCTTATAACAGGTAAGGACAGGAAGTGATGTGAGGAGAACCGGCAGTGTTCAGTATTCGGGAGATGGCTCCCTCTGGCGGTCGGAGGAATGGATGGCAGATGCAGATGTTACAGGTTAAAAGTGGAGTTTAGAAAGACGATAACCCAGGGTCAAACACATTGAAAAGCCTTGTGTTTCTAACCAGTTATGAAGATGGTCACGTCCTTCCATGATGAAATGAAAGGTACCGTCCAGTACGATGGCTCATCTTTGGAACCTTTCCCGATCCGAAGCGGTGTGAAGCAAGGCTGCGTCCTCGCCCCGACACTCTTCGACATCTTCTTCTCCATGCTACTGCGCCACGCCTTCAGTCAGTCAGAAGATGGTGTCTTTATCCACACTAGGAGCTATAGCAACCTTTTCAACCTTGCACGTCTGCGTGCAAAGACCAAGATGCGCAGGGTCCTGATTAGGGAGATGCTGTTTGCTGATGACGCCGCCCTGACTGCCCATACCGAGGAAGCACTACAGCATCTCATCAGCAGCTTCGCTCGCGCCTCTGATGAGTTTGGGCTGACCATCAGCCTGAAGAAAACAAACGTTATGGGCCAGGATGTCAGCAGCATCTCCATCGGCGATTGCACCCTCGAGGTAGTGGAGGACTTTACATATCTTGGCTCCACTATCTCCAGCAACCTCTCTCTGGACAACGAGCTGAACACCAGGATCGGCAAGGCATCAATAGCGATGGCCCGCCTGACCAAGAGAGTGTGGAACAACAGCATGCTCACCATCAACACTAAGATGAAAGTGTACCAGGCCAGTGTCCTCAGCACTCTTCTTTATGGCAGTGAGACATGGACTATGTATACCTGGCAAGAACGCAGACTTAAGTCTTTCCATCTGCGCTGCCTGAGGAGGATCCTGGGCATCACCTGGCAGGACCATGTCCCAAACACTGAAGTGCTGGCTCAGGCAAAAACATTCAGCATGCACGCACTACTCTCACAAAGACGCCTACGCTGGCTCGGCCATGTCTGCCGAATGCAGGATGGCCAGATTCCTAAGGACATCATGTATGGTGAGCTTGCCTCTGGCACTAGACCAACAGGCAGACCAGCGCTCTGGTACAAAGACGTCTGCAAGCGTGACCTGAAAGCCGGAAGCCTGAATCCCGCAGACTTGGAAGCTGCCACCGCAGACCGTGTCAGCTGGCGGCTCGCCGTAAGGACCAGCATAAGGCTGAGCGAGGGAAAGGGAGAGGAACAGCGGGAGGAGAAGAGGCAGCGTGGACGGCAGAGAGCAGAGCCAATGCCCACAGAAGCAGTCACAGGCTTTACTTGTAGCAACTGCAACAGACTCTGCCGCTCTCGTATTGGACTGTTCAGCCACAGCAGGCACTGCAATTCCACAACAGACTGACTTGGGCGCAGATACTCCATTGTCTCCAGAGACCGAAGGATGCCAGAGGAATTTAACATAAAATATATGGTGCATCAGTGGTGCATTACTGAGGGTCACTGTCTTTGGACGAGAAAAACTTTTTGACTTCTGCTGTCCTCTTACAGTACCAAGTCAGTATCAAGTATGACCGCTTTTCCTTTTTTATAACTCTCTTCTTTGTTCTCTTTACCTCTGCCCAGTTAATTATAGGAACAGGAAGCTGGCAGTAGCAGCAGATCCTAACCTTAGCCTCATCTTCATACAGTGCTCCAGCAGCATGTGTCACATTTAGGTCTTTCTATATAGGTTATACAAAACACAACTGCAGAGGTTGTTCTCTTTTCCTCTGCTTTTCTCTTCCCCTACTTTTTTGTTACCCTTTTGGAAAATGAGGACGACAAGAGGTTTGTCAGCTCATTTGTCTAAGAACAGGTGGAGCCCTATACTGATTATGTAGGCTGACACATCAGGGCTTTGAGACCCAGGGAAACTGTTCTGCCCACATCAGAGGGTGATGCTTGGACTGCAGCCTCACTCTGACTCAGACATAAATGGAAAGGAAGGCTTTTAGTATAATCTATACAGCTGAAGATTAGCTGAGACTAATAGGGAGGGAGGGAATTGACAGCTTTTTCAAAGAAGCTGTACGTTCTGACAGGATAACTTTTGGATAACTTCCAAAGATGAAAATTCTGTCATTAATTACTTACCTTCATGTTGTTTCACACCCGTAAGACCTTTGTTCATCTTCGGAACACAAATTAAAATATTTTTCATAAAATCCGATGGCTCAGTGAGGCCTGCATTGCCAGCAAGACGATTAACACTTTCAACGTGCAGAAAGCTACTAAAGACATATTTAAAACAGTTCATGTGACTACAGTGGTTCAACCTTAATGTTATGAAGCAACGAGAATACTTTTTGTGTGCAAAAAAAACAACAAAAAAAACAACTTTATTCAACAATATCTAGTGATGGGCGATTTTAAAACACTGCTTCATGAAGCTTTGAATCTTTTGTTTCGAATCAGTGGTTCGGAGCGTGATTTCAGTAAACGAGGCTTCGTTACGTCATAAGTGTTTCGAAATTTCAATAGTTCACCAATGGGGGGTGTGACTTTGGCAGTTTGATACACGCTCCAAACCACTGATTCGTAACAAAAGATTCGTGAAGCTTCATGAAGCAGTGTTTTGAAATCGCCCATCACTAGATATTGTTGAATAAAGTCGTTATTTGTTTTTTTGGTGCACAAAAAGTATTCTTGTCGCTTCATAACATTAAGGTTGAACCACTGTAGTCACATGAACTTTTTTAAATATATCTTTAGTAGCTTTCTGGACATTGAAAGTGTTAATTATCTTGCTGGCAATGGAGGCCTCACTGAGCCATTGGATTTTATCAAAAATATCTTAATTTGTGTTCCGAAGATGAACGAAGGTCTTACGGGTATGGAACGACATGAGGCTGAGTAATTAATGACAGAATGTTTTGGGTGAACTAACCCTTTAACGAAATTAACAAGATTAAAATAGACAAGAATTTATTGATTACTGGCCAAAAAATAGGGGAACAACTTTTAAAATTCTAAAAGTAAGAATAATTTAAATTTAACATGCTATTTTTAAAATGTGGGAGGAACATGTTAGAGATTTTGTCTGACAAACTAAGGTTTTGAGATGCATTTCCACAATTCTTGAGTGCAAAATGTAAGAGGTCCTCAACTGTGCCCCCTAAATGAGTTATAAAATGAAAATATGAGAATGAAATATGAGTGGATAATATAAACTGTGAGATTGGTTCAGACAGCAGTGTTATTCTGTGCTTGCACTTTGCCTCAAAATTTAAAGCAATTTGATAGTGCAGACACTGGTGTCATGGCTAAAAGTCTGTCAAAATAAGGTGGGGAATAATATCGGATGAAAATTGATTTATACTAGGAGCAATAAGGCTTATGACAGATTTAACATTCTGCATTGGTAAATGGGAGAAAAGAGTGGGAGGAGAACTGTAAAGTGATGAATAAGAGGTTAATTTGACTGCTTTTCATTAACAAGATTAATAAAACGGTTTATAGAAGGATATTGGAATTAAATAAAATTCAGTTCCACATGACTGCACATCTTGACAAAATAAAATCCACTGATATGAAACACTTTTCAGATAAAGAGTTTGCTAAGACTCTTCAGTTTTTTAAGACATGCATTCAGACCTGCTCTCGTACAAAATAGTATCTCACAATAGCCACACATTCACAGTCTCTATATTTAACTTCAGCTTTTAATTAGAATAATAAAAAATTGAAAAGATGTGGAAATGACTGAGGGGCAGAGTGGAAATTAAATTTCCCCATCCCTACAGAAATGAGTACTAAAAGGCACTCTCTCCTGAATAAGACCACGATCATTATTGTGATATGAGCTAGGAGACAAATTTTGTCTCTTTGTGAATGGTTAAGCTGTTGCCAAGTGTGTATACAATTACTGCATCTGATTTGATCAAATGTGTCTGCAGTTCTCATTTGCCTTTTCTCAAGAGCAAAACAATCTAATATTATGAGAGTCATTAAAAGTAATATAAAGCTTAAATTTGCATAACAGAACAACAGTGCACTGAGTCAGTCATTCCAAAGTGGTAAAACAAACCAAAGAAAGTCGCTGTTGTTTGACTGCTGTTCAAATTAAACTTATTTTGCATGGCTTAATATGGCTAATTTATTCTCTTCTCGCTTTCTACAAACCCTACACTTGAAATCACCCTTTAAAATTAAAATAAAATGTTGTTTGCAACATGTATTCCATATAATCTGACTTTTTGAATGGAATATTCAATGAAAAACTGGATGTTACATTACCGAAATATTTTTTTTTCAGGAGTATTTGATGAATAGAAAGTTTAAAAGAATTTTAAAGAATTTTTTTGAAATAGAAATATTTTCTAACATTATAAATGTATTTACTGCCACGTTTGATCAATTCCATGCATCTATGCTAAATATAAATATTGACACTAACCTTTTGAATGGTAGTTTGAGTCAATGTTAATTCATAAGAACACTATTTATCATTGTTAATTCTTGTTTGTTCATAATATATGAACTAATGTTAATTTATACAACTTGAAGTGGTAAAACTGTATTAACACATGAAGAAATTAACATGAACCTAAATTAATAAATGCTTTTTCAGTGTTTTAAGTACACTCTATTGGGTTAAAAACAACCCAAGTTGGGTTGAAAATGGACAAACCCAGCAGTTGGGTTAAATGTTTGCCCAACCTGCTGGGCAGTTTTATTTACATTTACATTCAGTCATTTGGCAGACGCTTTTCTCCAAAGCGACTTTCAAATGAGAATAGTAGAAGCAATCAAACCAACATGAGTGCAACAGTAAGTGCCGTGTCAAGTCCCAGTTTCACCAGCAAAGTGCTCGTAGCAAGTGTTTTTTTTTTTTTTATACAAATAGATGGAGAAAGAATAGAAATGGAAAAAAGAAAAGTAAAAATATAAATAAAGAGTAAGGTAAGTGCTAATATTACTGGGTCAAGTGTTGATGAAAAAGATATGTCTTTAGCAGTTTTTTGAAAATGGCTAAAGACTCAGCTGCTCGAATAAAGCGTGGCAGGTCATTCCACCAGCAGAGAACAGACCAGGAGTAGGTCCGTGAGAGTGATTTTGTGCCCCTTTGGGATGGCACCACAAGGCGCCGTTCACTTGCAGAACGCAAGCTTCTGGAGGGCGCATAAGTCTGAAGTAGTGAGTTTAGGTATAGTGGTGCAGAGCCATTGGTTGTTATAGTCAAACATTAGAGCCTTGAATTGGATGCGAGCAGCTATTGGCAGCCAATGCAAACTGATGAAGAGAGGTGTGACATGTGCTCTCTTCGGCTCGTTAAAGACCAGTCTTGCTGCAGCATTCTGGATCAGTTGCATCGGCTTGACAGTGCATGTTGGAAGGCCTGCCAAGAGAACATTACAATAGTCCAGTCTGGATAGAACCCCCGGTGAAGTCCACTATATGGAGAAAAATCCTGGAATGTTTTCCTCAAAAACCTTAATTTCTTTTCGACTGAAGAAAGAAAGACATAAACATCTTGGATGACATGGGGGTGAGTAAATGATCAGGAAATTTTCATTCAGAAGTGAACTAATCCTTTAAAATGAACCCAAAATAGGTTGGAAATTACAAATCAGACACATAATTACTAGAGGCAACAATAATAGTCAAAAGGTGAACATTATAAGCAATTTAATAAATGTTTATTGTTTAATTATTAAGCGTATTAATAAATGTTCATTTATCAAACATATCAATAAATGCTCATTTCCAACATATTTTGGGTTAATTTTAAGCGAGCAATACAGTAATTTTTAAACAATAGTTGAGTTAAATAAAACTACACAGCATGTTGGGCAAACATTTAACCCAACCGCTAGATTAAAACAACCCATTTGCTGGGTTTGTCCTTTTTTTCACCCAACTTAGGTTGTTTTTAACCCAGCATTTTTATGGTTAAAGAAGTCAAAGTGTTACCGAAGAACTTGTTTCAGAGGCAGAGCAAGGTATTAGGTACATTTTTCTGAAAGATTACAAAGACAAACATTTATTTATTTTTATTTTTTGGTTAAAAGGTCTACTAAATGTACTCTACATTTAGTTATTTTTAGACTTTTATTGAAGCGATTCACAAATGAGATCATCATAAGCAATTTACCAAACAAGAGCCTTGCAGTACCAAAATACAGAGCAAGAAAAATACAGAGGTCAGAGTAGAAAAAGGATGCTGAGAAGGAAAAGTTGCTTTTGAGCAGTAGCCAATGCTCTTGAACATCCCCTTTAATAAACTACTAAATAAACAGGCAGCAGCTCAGCAGTCCACCCTGAGACACCAGACAACACTCTCTCTTTCATCACAGTAATGACTATATGTTTCTCAGACTGGAAAAGGCTAAGCAAAAGGAGTATTTTCCGAGGACTGCATTTTTCAAGTGAGGACCTGAGGGATTGTGTGAAATGATGTGTCATCATCAAAATGACATGTCAGTGAACAAAATGTCACAGGGGCCTGGAATGCCACCTGTCTGGCCCTCGAGCAGCTTCCAGCAGATGTCCTCCAGACAGGAAGAGAACAGGAATGGAGCTTCTATGCCCATCTGCATGATGAGGTGTTAATGAGGCCGGCCTGATATGTAGCCCCGTCTCCCAGGGAACTCATTAAGGGCCCTGTCAAATACAGTGAGTGGCTCCATTTTGCTGGGAGGAGAATTACACAGGGTCCACTGCTCTCAACACAGTAAGTAATTCGACAAATGGCACAGGACTATTGCAGTCCTAAAATTGTACAAAGGAAAAATAGCATGGACTGTTATATAAGCATTGTGTTCAGTGAGAATTGTTCTTTCTCCACCTTATTTGCTCATTTAAACGAGGTAGGAACAAATGTGTAATATCTCAGTTGTCATGATGACGTTAAGGATTTCAGCATTTTGATATATCTTTAATATCAAATTTAAAAAAAAGTTTGTCCCATAGAGCAGAATGGGGACCAAATGGAGAGTTTTGCTTAAATGAATATTTCACCCTTTTTTAAACAACAATAGACATTTTGGAATATTTCTGAAGAACACAGTGACAGTTTATAGTCAACATAGTGAAAACATAAAAGACTTGGGTAACACTATTTCGATAGTCCATTTGTTCAGACATTCTACTAACTATAAGTAACTTTGCAACTACATGTCAACTACCAGTTATTAGATTATTAGTAGACTGTCTGCTTAAATCTTTCCCCTCCATTGACAGAATTTTCTGTCATTTATGACACAACGCTTTCCTGCCATTGACAGAATTTTCCGGCAATCCATATTTTCTCTGTTATGGTAGGGGTCGCTATTATGCATCTTCTGAAAGAGTACAGAATCTCCAGATCAAAACACAGGTGAAGAACCAGCAGAAACAATCACTGCGTTCCATTTGGAAGGGCTCATTCCAATGCCCTGATCCCTTCAAAGGGTTTAACCTCCGGAGTGAGAGCTTCAAAGGGATGAAGGGTGTAGGGGTAAAAAAAAAAAACTCTTCTTTTGGAATGCACTTCTGCGTCATCTTAATGAGACAATCAAGGAAGCGCCTTTGTCGCACAGTTTGTATGCTGGTTAACCCCCCAAAATACATGTGTCTATGTATTTGAAACATTTGAATGGACTGATAAAGGGAGCTGTTAAGTATTTTTGTTGAAGTACAGTATCATTTTTACCATAATAATGTACCAAATCTAACTCGTATAAATATTACAGTAGTATAGAAAAATACTATACATACATTTATAGGTAAAATCGAACTCCGAACCCCCTGTACCCATTCTGTGACGTCAAACAACTTCCCTGTGCAAAGGATCATGGGGGCCCGAAGTATCCATCAGTTGTACCCTTCGAAATTCTTAATTCCGAAGAGCCTTTGAAGTGGCCAGTTTTGAGCACTTCGGTTTGGAACGACCCTTTAATATGGCGGCCATGATTGTTTTCACTCCGAAGTGCCCTTCGGAGGGCGATATATCCCGTTTGGAATGCACCGAATGATAGAAGCATTGCTTACACACATGTAAAATTACATGATCATCAAACATTAAACAGCATATAAATCAAAACTTTAAATTGCAAAGGCTGTTATTTAAATAAATAAACACATGCCCTATGTTACAATAGTTTTTACAATCACATATTATGATGTTTTATTAAAGTTCGGGAGGAGCAGGTTCAGATAATTAACATAATTAGCACAAGTGGAGAGCATTCAGTTAATCAGCCAACGACAAGAGATATATATACAGCAGACTTACCTCTGTTCAGTTGACAGTCTATCAGCATCCCTCCTCCACCCCATCTCCTCACTTCTAGTTCTATCTATTCTTACCACAACCGGGGGGAGTACTCTGGGTTCGGGCCTATATTCCGAGCTCGGAGCCCTCCCCCTGGACAGCACACCAAATACGCATAACTTTACTCTATTTATTTAATTATATGTAAATGTAAAACCGTGAAACATAGCAATTGCTTTTTTTTTTAAATCACCCCCCAAATTGTGCAGCCTTAAAGGATTAGTTCACTTTAAAATGAAAATTAGCCCAACCTTTACTCACCCTCAAGCCATCCTAGGTGTATATGACTTTCTTGTTTCTGACCAAGACAATCAGAGAAATTTTAATAAATATCCTGACGCATCCTAGTTTTATAATGGCAGTGATAGGGTTCAATGAGTATGAGCTGAACAAAGTGCTTCCATCCACATCCATCCATCATAAATGTGTACTCCACACGGCTCCGGAGTGTTAATAAAGGCCTTCTGAAGCGAAGCGATGCGTTTGTGTAAAAAATATCCATATTTAAACAAGTTATGAAGACGAATATCGAGCTTCCGCCAGACCGCCTTCCGTATTCAACGTACGTAGAAAGTGTAAACCTCTTGCAGTTCACAAAGCTTATGCTACGTCATGCGCCTTCCCTATTAAACTTATGGAAAAAGTGTAATTGAAGCGACGCCAGTTTACACTTTCTTCGTAACGTATACGGAAGGCGGTCTGGTGGAAACTCGATATTCATAACTTGTTTAAATATGGTTTTTTTTTTTTTTACACAAATGCATCGCTTCGCTACAGAAGGCCTTTATTAACACTCCGGAGCCGTGTGGAGTACACATTTATGATGGATGGATGTGGATGTAAGCACTTTGTTCAGCTCACACTCATTGAATCCTATCACTGCCATTATAAAGCTCGGATGTATCAGGATATTTATTAATATTTCTCCGATTGTCTTTGTCAGACACAAGAAAGTCATATACACCTAGGATGGCTTGAGGGTGAGTAAAGCTTGGGCTAATTTTCATTTCAAAGTGAACCAATCCTTTAATGATTCGATGACTCGCTCAGAACACAAAACCACTAATTTTTCACCACCTATTGGCGTGAATTTTTCATCTCAACAAAAGGGTCACTAAATAAATCAGATAATCTAAATAAATCAAATAATATATTCTTTTGTTGAACATGTTTATAAGACTCAAGTGAATGACTCACAGGAAATTCCCCACTACTAATTTGCATATTCACCCATCTGAACTAATTTCTTATCAAATTCTTCCAAGTTCAAATAACATGAGCTACGTCTACTGTACATTACTTATATAACTCTATATTTCTTCTAACACAAGTCAACAATTGTCTCACAAATTTTTCTATTTTTAGACCTTCAAAGGAATCTTAGGAGTAACATCTGAGACAATATTGATACTAAAATGAAACGGGAACAAAATGGGACAAACAAATCTAATCTCCTGTCCTGAGCTATGAAAGAGCAACCTTTCCACAATAAATTATTTGTGATCAGAGACAGACATTATGTGAATGCTCATAAATCTTTCTTTACAGGCGGGAAAGCTTTTAATTAGCGGGAAAGAAAGGGTGAAGATGGGGTGTGTCCAAACCTCCCAACAAGTTTGGGATGAGTCTGTGAAGACCTGAAGGAAAGGTTAGAAGCAATGCACTATACCACATTACGGGGATATCACATGAGGGAAATCCTTGAAATTCGAAATCAAAGAATCTGAGGCCAACTTACAACCACTTTAAAGTTGTGGGAACTGTCATGTTAAAACCATTATGACCAGAGGCAAGAATAGAATGACAGTGAAACAGCTCTGTGGCTTTTCTTTCCCATCACTGAGATTCCAGCCATTAGAACCAGATAAACACATTTGGTTCTACCACCAATGCTCTCACACTCATGGTGCTTGGAGGAATAAAATACACCCTGCCTTGTGGCTCAATGGATGTTTGATGGCTTTCTGTTTCATTTTATTCTCCTCAGGGTTTTGGGTCTACAACAGACATACTTTGACCCCATTTAGACACTTTAACTTTTAAAGAATTTTACTGCCTTAGATAATAATGCATCAAACAAAGTGGCATTTGCAAACACTTTTTGAAAAAACCTTGCTTTTTGCAATGACTTTTAACCAATTTGCATCAAGGTCAATGCTGTGTAAGGCTTGAATCCACTTACCGGCTTTTCAGTAAATCAGCGAATATAAAGTCACCTAATTAATATTCATGAGCCAAGCTTATAATGTCTCAAATGTATTTTTGTGATGAAATCTCACTTTAAAATAGATACCACTTGATATTTTATAATCTAATGCAATGGCATTTCAGACTTTGGGGGGCGGATGAATGCAAACACAACCCTGCAAAACAAAAAAATCAAATTGAACATTATTTTGAAATAAACATACAATTTTCCCCTGGTTTTCTTGTAAATATGAGCAGTCAAATTCAATTTTTATAACTGATGTAGGCCGTCCAGTGTGGATGGTATAGCTGCATAGGAGGCCCCATCTGCGCAAGCATCCTCATAACATCAAGATAACATAAGTGATCAAATGTGATACTACAATACATGGCTTGCCACATGAGAGCGAATGCAGCGTGTAATGACACCAGCATCTATAGCCTGATAAAGGCTTGCGTTCTGCACAGCCTCTGTAAAAGATCCAAACCCTCAACAGACAAAAACAAACACAGGTGGCAGTTTATTATTTCACTGATAAGAATCTTGCCTCCCCTGAATCATGCTTGGTTTGGTTTCTTTCTATTATATTTGACAAACAAGATTTAAAAAAAAAATAAGGTTACTGTGAAAATATAACTAATATTTTGATAGTTCATAATGAGTTCAACAGACCACAATGCATTTTAAAGAGCCAATATAGGTTCACATAATCTTAATTATTGCTGTCAATTACTTTATACTATATTAAATCAGTGGTGTGTAAAAAACAATTAAATATGCTATATAGTGACATTAGAACATGAAAATGATTGACAAAAATTATGATATAAAATTAAGATAAAAAAAAAAAAAAAAAAAGTAAAATGATAGAATTTATTAATTTAAGAGACTAAAAACCTACAATAGGTGACCATGGGTTGACAAATGGTATCAGAGAACACTTTTGAAAACATTAGAATGTTTTCCACAGCCATTTTCCCAAAATTCTTTGTCCTCTCCACTCATTTCACACACACTGTGCCAAATGCAACTCACTGCTCTCCAAGTGAGACTCCACTGCTGTCACAAGGACAAGAAATATTAGCCATCGGATGAACCTATTTTTAGCAGTTTCAGGTGGTATTCTTAGCCTTTTAATTCCAGGTGTCCTTGCTGGCTAGGTGATTTCGGAGTCCCAGAGAGTGTTTGACAGGACTGTCAGATTTGCCGAGTCAATCGAGGGTTTTATCAGCACGCTCCAGATAGGACTCCTCTCGCCTCGAGCTGAAGTTCAAAGACTTCAACCATCAGGAAGTGCTCCATAATGCCACTCCATGGATAATGGCGCAGCAATAAACCACAAACGCTGAGAAATCATGTGCATCTTAACTCACACAATCACCCAGAGGTGTTAATCCAGTTAAAGTCCAGAGGACAGTGTGAGGAGAAAACATACACAGTTCCACATTCATAATGGATATTATGAAAATGTTTTGAAGATTGTTGGACAGCAAACCAAGCAGGAAAAATGAGGAGAAATAGAGGTCACTTCTTATTGTTAATTTTGTAAAAAATTATTTGATTTTTATCACAAGACTGGAAGATGTCTAATTTTAATGTTTGAGGATCATGATATGGCAATTTGAAATGCTTTAATTAAATCTACTAAGGTTCAAGAATTAAGCATGTTTTTCCCTGAGGAAAAACACAAATCCCTTTAATCATTTTTGATCCAATTCAGCCTTAGTTATCTGCCCTTCATTTGGACTCTGGTTAATAACAGGGCTGTCAGCACAAGCAGTGGCCTCCTGTCAGACATAAGACACAGCTGTAATCTTTAATATACAGATTAACGCTGATTCAATCTTCACTTTATCCTCACAAAGACACATTGGGAATTGAGAATCAGTTCATACTCAAAACTGCTAACTATTGGAAAGTATTTTAGTGACATTTGGTTTTCTTAAAGGGTTAGTTCACCCAAAAATGAAAATTTTGTCATTAATTACTCACCCTCATGTCGTTCCACACCCATAAGACCTTCGTTCATCTTCGGAACACAAATTAAGATTTTTTTTATAAAATCCGATGGCTCAGTGAGGCCTCGATTGGCAGCAAGATAATTAACACTTTCAGATGCCCAGAAAGCTACTAAAGATGTATTTAAAACAGTTCATGTGACTACAGTGGTTCAACCTTAATGTTATGAAGCGACGAGAATACTTTTTGTGCGTGAAAAAAAACAAAATAACGACTTTATTCAACAATATCTAGTGATGGGCGATTTCAAAACACTGCTTCATGAAGTTTTGAAGCTTTATGAATCTTTTGTTTCGTGGTTCGGAGCGCATATCAAACTGCCAAAGTCACGTGATTTCAGTAAACAAGGCTTTGTTATGTCTTAAGTGTTTCGATATTTTAGTGGTTCACCACTGGGGGGCGTGACTTGCAGTTTGATACGCGCTCTGAACCACTGATTCGAAACAAAAGATTCGTAAAGCTTCGAAGCTTCATGAACCAGTGTTTTGAAATCGCCCATCACTAGATATTGTTGAATAAAGTCATTATTTTGTTTCTTTGGCACACAAAAAGCATTCTCGTCGCTTCACAATCCAATGATCCAATCCATTTCCAATGGACAAAATCAAGTTCTGGCCTTAATTTTTTCTTGTTCAAGAAGCAGTTTCACTCGGAGATCTGTCACAATAGGGAAGAAAAGTCAATAATGCTTTAGATAGTGTACCTATAAAGTATGTACGTGTATGTACTGAAATCAAAATGTACCAGGGGTGTTTCATCCGAGGAGGCAAGGGAGGCAGTGCCTCCTCAAAAAATTAGGATGAGAAAATTATCCATATTACGAAAACAATGCAAATATTTCAGAATGTGATAAAAAGTGTACAAGGGAACAATATGTAAAGTTTGGGGAATAAAGTGGTAACAACCAGGAAAATTAACAAATTATTTATACTGACATACAATGTCTGGATATGCCTGATGAAGGTCATGGGACCAAAACGTTGCAACAAATTAAGAAATTTTGATTCTTTTGTAAACATTGATAGTGTGCGGGACTTTCTTGTGTTTTGATTTTAGACTTTTTTGGTTCTTTCCCCTTCGCACCTATCCGTTACCTGCAAGTGTGATTGCTAATTAACACTGAAAATACTGAAATCAAAATGTACCAGGGGTGTTTCATCCGAGGAGGCAAGGGAGGCAATGCCTCCTCAAAAAATTAGGATGAGAAAATTATCCATATTACGAAAACAATGCAAATATTTCAGAATGTGATAAAAAGTGTACAAGTCACTCGTATTTCTAAAGGAACGCTGTCAGCGAAACCCACAGTTTTCACAGGGTTTTGTGGGGGGTAATAGAGAATGAATGGGGGAAAGTCACATGAGAGGAGGCAATGTCTCCATCGCGCTACGATTAGATACGATCGGTTATGATTGGATATGATTGGTTTGTTTGATAAATCCTGCCTCTTGTTTATGTGTGCGTTCCGCGCGTCAGTCTGAATGAACAAAATGACGGCTTCAATGGGAAGACTAAATTAAAAAGTAAGTAAAGAGCTTACCCACTTAGATATCACCACTTTATGTCATGTCAAAATCAAACTTGAAAAGACCTAAAAAACATGACGACTGCGGGGGTTTTAGTGAGCAATCAGCTTGGTGAAATTAAAGATACATCTTTGTGTCTGTGACAGAGTGTTTACCGAGCATGACTGATGATCCGAAATAAGTTGAATATTAAAAAGAACAGCTGAAAATCAATACACAAATAAAATGTATTGTTTAACCCTCTATGGTACGTCATTGCCTCCAGGCAACATAGTCTATTTTAGTTTGTTTTTAATAAAATTAGACTTTTAAATGAACTTTTAAAAAATAAATAAATAAAAAAAGGAAATTAAAGTGAGATTGATATTGTTATAGTATCCAGGAAACCAGGAAAAAACCAGGAAAAAACACCACAAATAATTTTTTCCTCATTGATATTATATAGCGTACAATAGAGGGTTAAATTGTTACTGCCTTTAGTTATTATTTTGGAATAAATGTAAAAATGCTTAAAACACTTGATGAGATTGACTTGGTTTTAATAAATAGAACATTAATTACATTGTTAATGTAAAAATACAAAATAGAATTGTATTTGGTTTCTTTTCTTTTTTGATGTAAAGTAATGTTCAATTAACAAGGAAAATGTGACAAGTAACACATGAATTTACATTTGATTTATAAAAAAATCAAATCGCATCCTTACAAATCGCATCCAGAAAACCACATAGACCTACAGAATCTATGTCACCCATCCATTGCATCTTCCTTTAGGCTATGTTTACTAATTATCAGATGTTTATTTGCCATAAATCTTGTATAAGTTTTGTGTTGAGGATTTGGAATCTTTGAAATATCCATCTCTGTCATCGACAGTTGGTGTTTGTCTGCCTGTGGCAGGGATGACAATTAATCACGTCTCATTCCAGTGCAGCTACACTTATGGGACAGAGAGCTGGAAGAACATGAGACTTCAATCTTCAGCTTGTTCACTGTGCTGTCTTCCACAGCTAAGATGTGGGCGAAAACATCAGAAATGTCTGACAACCACCTGCATCCCTGCCATCAAGGCAAATATGGATTTTCAGCTTATCTGAGCTCCCTGAATTATTGCCTACTTGTCACAGTGTGGAAGAATTTTGGCTCTGAGTCATTTGTGAATATGAAACTGTCTAACTTAATAATACAGGTTCGGCTTTGTATTGATTTGTAAGGGGAACTAATTACATATGTATGTGTTACACATATATAAAGGAGCAGGTGTCCTTTCTGGTGCAACACATTTAATAAGCTTGTTTTGCATGTGAATCTGCAAGGAAAGATATAACAGGATAAAGTCAACCACATATGGAGCGTCTCAATTCTGTGTGTTAGCTATCTGCTCGTCTCGCATTAACTGCTGTATTAAACTATCATAAACTCAGTATAACATTTTCTAAATGCTCTTTAACAGTTTGCATATCAAGCATATGAACACAAATTTTGCTCAATAACAAAAAAATTAACAATGTTAAAGGGGGGGTATAATGCTATTTCATGTATTCTGACTTATTTACACTGTTAAAGAGTTTGATTCTCATGCTAAACATGGCCAAAGTTTCAAACACGAGTTGGACGAATGACAGAGTATTTCTGTGCCAAAAATTCTCTTCCAAATCCTTACGGGATTCGGGATCTTTTTTTCGAGTATCGGCCTGAGTGATGTCAACAAGGTCGGATTTCCTTGTATGGGCACTTCTCCCGGAAGGAGCGCGCGTGCGTTCGGGTTTACGGAAGTCGTCGGCAGCAATGCACAGGACTTCACAAAATCAACAATGTCACCAAAGAAGTGTGTTTTTGGTTGTGAGGGAAAGATAACCTTTCTTTCCAAAGAACCCAGTGTTAAGTGGAGCTGAGAGTTTTGTGCTCACGCAATACATTAATGCGCTCTCGACATTTGTTTTCGGAAATACTCGGTACAGCATATGTATCTTTTATAAATATGATAAAACTAAAGACTTTTTGGAGATATGAAGGATGCACTACTACTCTATAGGTACTCAAGATTAACATGAGATTGGCAGAAACTGTGTGTGATACCCCCCCATTTAAACTTAATTTGAGAACCTTTACATTATTCTCTGTCTGTTTAACCACTTCCCAGAGTACATACATTCGTTATCCCAGCATTACTTATTTACTCTAAACAAACAATAACACTTTAATGTTTACGACTGGTTGGTTTCATAGGCGAGCATTTCACCTTGTTTGAGTTGTTGGTAACCCTAAACCACAGAGGCAGACAATTTACATAAGATGGCGGACACCAGCGAACTCCACGTGCGCCACTTAACTCACGTTACACTTAAATGATCCGTTTAACCATCAAAATCATAAAATAATTACTTTAAACTACATATTGTCACTCCGGTGCACGATAACGATCTTTGTTCATGTACAAACTTCCACCACAGTTGTCTCGCGTTCTATCTACGAGTAATTGCAATACAGTCGTGGTGCTCAAAACCTACCCAAAGCACCAAAACTACAATGAAAACTGTTCATGGACCCCTTAATTGAAATATACCGATTTATTCTTACCTGCAAGGAAAAATATAACAGGATAAAGTCAACCACATATAGAGCGTCTCAATTCTCTGTTTGCTATCTGCTCGTCTCGCATTAACTGCTGTATTACGCGTTCTCTAGCAGACCTTGGCGAGAGCTCCCCCTAGTGGTTTGGATAATTTACGCCACTGTGTACACATGAAAAGATGTAACCTTCCTGCAGATACTATCTATTAAAGTATGTGAAAAGGAGCCCAAAACACACTTCAAGCGCTTTCAGACATTTAGTCTGGATAGATTACCACTTCTGTATAGAAATATATAAAGCTCACATTTTAAATGGGGAGAAAATGTCTTTTCTTTACACTAGTGCCACATATGGAAGGATGTTTTGGGGGTATGAGACTTGAAAATTGTTGGATGCTACATTGTTCCTGTCAAGCACTATGACTCTAATGGCTTTTGATTGTGTGGCTGTTATGGGTGAGCACTAAATATACAACGACCTTAGAAAAACATCACATGCCTCAGGACAAAACTTGACCACTGCTAAATCACTGTAAATGTCAAAAGGTGCAAAAGGCAGCATGGTGGGTTTTAATGCCATAAGCACATTTAAAATGAGTATACATTGATGCAAAATTAACTAGCTACCAACATTCTTGGTGGTTACCAATATTCTTCAAAATATATCTTTTTTTATGTGTGTGTTCAGCAGAAGAAAAGTTTGTTTTCATTTTTGGGTGAACTATCACATTCAATAATATATGTTGTCATCTAATGAAGAGTTTGATGGAGGGACAGAAATATCTCAGACTATATTAAAAATAAACAAAATAATATCAAAAGTTGTTTGGAACTACATGAGGGTGAGTAATTGATGACAGAATTTTCGTTTTTGGGTGAAACTAACCCTTTAAGAAGTGCTCTGGCCCACTAGGGAACCTAAATTAACGTATTGTACTGGATGTAGTACATCTACTGTAAAACAAGTAAATCCACTGAAATTATTTTTCAAGTTAAAGGGTTAGTTCACACAAAAATGAAAATTCTGTCATTAATTACTCACATTCATGTCGTTCCACACCCGTAAGACCTTCGTTCATCTTCGGAACACATGCCAGCAAGACAATTAACACTTTCAGATGGCCAGAAAGCTACTAAAGACATATTTAAAACAGTTCATGTGACTACAGTGGTTCAACCTTAAAGGGATAGTTCACCCAAAAATGAAAATAATGTCATTTATTACTCACCCTCATGCCGTTCCACACCCGTAAGACCTTCGTTAATCTTCGGAACACAAATTAAGATATTTTTGTTGAAATCCGATGGCTCAGTGAGGCCTCCATTAGCCAGCAATGACATTTCCTCTCTCAAGATCCATTAATGTACTAAATTTAAATCAGTTCATGTGAGTACAGTGGTTCAATATTAATATTATAAAGCGACAAGAATATTTTTGGTGCGCCAAAAAACCAAAATAACGACTTATATAGTGATGGCCGATTTCAAAACACTGCTTCAGGAAGCTTCGGAGCATTATGAATCAGCGTGTCGAATCCGCAGTTCGGAGCACCAAAGTCACGTGATTTCAGCAGTTTGGCGGTTTGACACGCGATCCGAATTCATGATTCGATACGCTGATGCATAACGCTCCGAATGCCATGAGGGTGAGTAATAAATGACAGAAATTTTCATTTTTGGGTGAACTAACCCTTTAATGTTATGAAACGACGAGAATAGTTTTGGTGCGCAAAAAAAAAAATAAAAATAATGACTTTATTCAACAATATCTAGTGATGGGCGATATTCAAAACACCGCTTAATGAAGCTTCACTAATCTTTTGTTTCGTATCAGTGGTTCGGAGTGTGTATCAAACTGCCAAAGTCACGTGATTTCAGTAAATGAGGCTTCGTTACATCATAAGTGTTTCGAAATTTCAATGGTTCACCACTGGGGGGAGCGCCGAACCACTGATTCGAAACAAAAGATTCGAAAGCTTCGAAACTTTCTTTTATTAAAAATATCTTAATTTATGTTCCAAAGATAAATGAAGGTCTTATGGGTGTAAAACGGCACGAGGGTGAGTAATTAATGACAGAATTTTCATTTTTGGGTGAACTAACCCTTTAAATAAACTTATTATTGGCATATGTTTTACTAGAAAATACCTACTGTTTCAATTTATCAGCTTCACAATTTCATGTTTAGTTCAATGTATTACTTGTCATTTCTTTGTAACTGTTTGTGAAATTTACTCACAATTTCTGAGTGAAAATGTCACGGTCACACCAGGCTCAGTTATCTGCAACGAAAAGTTATCCACCAGCATTCACTCAGTAACTGTTTATGTGCCATTTACTCACATGAATTGTACCATCTGTTCAAATAACAAACTGTTTGGACTGTTTACATCTGTCTTTGAGTCTGGTTTATCCTGACAGAAAATTGTTTCTTCACCAAACCTTTTTTTTTTTTTTCAGTATAGGACGAGAATGCTTCTGCCACGTAAACTTGTTGGCAAAATCCTCAGGAGGGACAATATAATGTGATAAAACAAACGCAATAACATTAGTGAAATACTGATTGCATAATTGGATCACAGTCTGTCCCACTGATGTGACTAGACCTTGGACAATTAGTTTTCCAATATGTAGAACAATTAAGTGAACAGTTATCAGTTTTAGCTCTCTCTCTCCTATACTAAAGGATGAAATGAACACATTTCTCCCAGTCTGCTAGCTTTCACGTCATAGCTAAGCTCAAGATAGTTGCTAGTTAAGGGTAGGGTTTACAAATAACAAATTATAAACATAAAACAATACAAATGGTTTCCATTTAAAGTGCCCCATTATGCTTTTTCGAATATTACCTTTCATGCAGTGTGTAATGTAGCTGTCTGTGAATGTAAACGATCTGCAAAGCTGTGAATCAGAAAGTGCACAATAAATAAAGTTATTGTCTCTCAAAAGAAAGAATCGACTCTGAACAGCCTAAACAAATCGTTAGGAATTCGAATCCCACTTCCGTGACGGCTACACGTCACTGGGTAACACATTTGCCTAATGCCCGCCTATGGTCTTTATTGGCTACCTGCGAACAACGTCTACTTTGACCCTGCCCTCAAGCGCTGTAGCTGGTTCGTGTTGTATACATGTCGAGAAGACGCTGTTTTCTGCTCTGCAAAAGCAAATTCTCTTTGTAAACACTTCCAAAGGATGAGGATGTGAAGTCAGTGGTTGAAATTACCAGTGATACAACAGCAGAATAACATTTTCACGATTGATCTCCATGAGGTCTAAATGGGATTTACAGAATGCTTATTCATTAAAGATGGGACCGTACTGACTTTATTTGGACCAACTTGCTCCTCAGAATCACAGCCTGTAAGTATGATTAATTATTGATGTTTATGTTTTCTACTGGGTGTTCAAAATATGTCGTTTTGTGTTTTATATTGTGTAGGTCTCTGGCTAGACGGCTAACTCACGTTATTACTGTCTTACTGAAATACTTCTGCAAATCATCTGTGGCTCAATATTACCATAAATTGTATCCATTAATGCAGATTGTCTGTCGTTCTTTTAACAATAAGTAATGAAAAAGGATGGAGCAAGATTTGTTTTACAAACTTTAAAGTTACATCAGTCCATAGTGCTCGGCTAACGTTAGTACTATTATTGATACAGTTAAGTGATACAGTTGCAAAATCTCATGATGAACGTCGAACTGAGTGGTGTATCACTGAGAAACTTCCTGCTCAAGTCGTCCATGCGATGGAGGTTTGGGTTTTATAACTAGTTCTTCCTATATTTCATCATCAGACTCGTGGTCAGATTGATATGGTAAAATCAACGCCATCTTTACTGTCTTTACAGTGTGAGCTCTGGAAGCCTCCGGACTGGAACTGAAGTTCTGTTATGGTGATGGGAGTTTAGCTTCCAACAGGTGCTGTAAGGGGCAGACCAATCATAACAGAATGTGCCACCTGGCCAATCAGAGCAGAGTAGGCTCAAAATGAAGAACAAAATGAAGAACCTTTAAAATAGCATAATAGGGGCACTTTAAGTCTTGTGGTGTGCAAAAGAAAAAAAAAATGTTTCAATTAATGTGTATTTATGCTGTTGTCACTTGAAGTCGAAGTGTCTCAAGTAATTAACTGAAAGAGAACTGTTTTGTTTTACATTATGTTATTCTGTTGAAGACTATAGTGCTGTTTGTTTACTCTTCTAATGCTGTTGTGTTATCCCCCCTGGGGTTATAATTTCAACACAGCTGTGTTTTCTTAATAAAGAGATTCCATCTTGCACTAATTGTTTTAGCTTTAATGGATAAGGAGCAAAAAAAAAACTTTTATATATCCACATATCTAAACACCACACATTTGCCTATCGTTTTCCAGACCTCTTTGTAGAGTTGCATTCATTTTTCTCAGCATGAACAGATGAACTCAGTGGATGCGAGTCCTTGTCTCGGAATACCAAACCGAGCACACAGGACTAATCTGTCCTCGCCTCATTTTCTCCCTAATGAGATGAAGATCAAAAATGATAGAGGTTCCAAAACAAACAGCTGGCTCTATATCAACACAGAACCCAATCAATTTCCACACATCCTGGGCCTAAAATGAAAACACTCAGATAAGCGATTTATAATAAAGAGAATCATAATTAGGAAAAGGGCGTCGCAAATTCGGTGTGAACTTAGCTTGACGGCTTCAATCAGATCTTGGAAGATGACTGTGAGGTCTGCCTCTGGTAGAATCAAACCATTTGTGTGTGTGTGTGTGTGTGTGTGTGTGTGTGTGTGTGTGTTGTGAGACGTTACGAAAACCCTTTGAAGAAAAGATACAGCGCATGTAGATACTTTTGCCAAAAATCAAAGAAAAGTCTGTTAAGTTCATTAAGCCATCTAAATAAAATACTAGAAAACATCAATTTATGATTCTAGGAATGGTTTTCCAAGTGCAAAAGTAGTGAAGCCATGTACACTTGAATACTAGATGGGCTTTTCTTCAGTAAAGGCAGTTGTATTATGTGTCTCAGATAGAGAACAGGTTGCAAAGCAGGTGATCCGTAAATACGCTTTGGATCGCTGGAGAAATCTGCTGGCTCTGTAGGCAGACGCCACAATGCTGACACTTTTTGTGAAAAATTGTGTTGCTGGCATTAAATTCACTGGGAAAGTATTCAAGTCCTAGTGACAAGTAGGTCACTATGACAACCGCATTGGCAAAGCTATGCTGTGCTTATTTAAAACAGGCATGTAAAATACATGCTAAATTCAGCTGTATATCTTTTCAGATTCATCTCAGAGCCTTCATTTTTAATTATTTTTGAAGTGAATAAAAAATATATATATATTTTTAAAAGGGTTTTATGCTCACCAAGGCTACATATTTGATGAATAATACAGTTAAAAGAGTAGTGTTGTGAAATATGATTACAATTCATAAGAACTGTCTTATTTATATTTAAACTAATAATTTTTTAAAATGGAATTTATTCCTGTGATGGCAAAAGTGATTTTTCTTTGTGGAAACTGTGATTCTTTTTTTCAGGATTCTTTGAGGAATATAAAGTTCAAAAGAACAACATTTATTTGGAATACATATTTATTTATTTGTCATTTTTGATAAATGTAATGCTTCATTGCATAAAAAAGTCTTACTTACCCCAAACTTTTTAATGGTATAGTGTAAATAAATATTGAAAAAAAAAAAATGTAATGCAGTTAATCAAATCATATATTTTTTCCAAAGTGATCAAATATATCATATAGCAAATATTGATATGTGATTAATTGGTTATTTTTTAATTTATTAAATACAAAAAAATTGTGAATGAAGCAGTGATTCCCTTGTGTTCAAGAGAACAAAATTACTTCAGAGGAAATTGGAAACTGAAACAAATTTTAATATTAGCCAGTCATCTGAACAAATTATTCAGTCACATGATTTGAGGCATCCACATGACTGTTCTAAAAATGTAAATGTGTTTTCCATTGTACAGCAGTTTATACAAATGCATTCTTACAATATCCACTTTATTCCTGACTAGCCTACTGCGTTTCGAATTATGGGTTGCACTTCCAGTTTGGGGAACTTCCATTTAAAAAGACTGAAACGAATCGTTTCAAATCATAAGGTTTCCCTACAAATAAAGCTTATCCGTCAGTTAGACTGAATGAGCTGTCAAATTTTCTTTAAGGTTTTATTTTCAGACATCATGAGAATAACGTAACGCCTGGTATTTTAACGTATGTTATAACAAGAATATCTATGGCAAGAGCTCTTTTCAGTTGCTGCTTTCTATCCTCGTGATTATTTTGTCCCTTTGCATACCGCTGTAATAGTATGAAAAAGGACAACATATACTGCACATTTGTGGTCTGTTCTCCCAATATAATTTACGATATATCCCATTAATAATTCACTGGAATGCATGAAGAATCTCTCGTTTTTCTCCTCAAAGCCTCTTTCCAGGTTTGTTTTCACAGGTAAATACAATTTATTATCTGTAAAAATGATGGAAATCACTTTGAAATAGTATCACGCAATGCTGAAGTTCATGAACATTTTTATTAAGGCAACGTATATTACATAATACAGATATATATCACTATAGTTATATATAACCCGTTCGTTATTGCTGTGGAAAAAATCGTGCTTTTTCATGGCCTGTTGAAAGTACCTTGTTGATGCTTTTACACTTTTAAATATCCTTTTAATGTTCGTTGGTTGAAGGGTGAGTAGAATAATGTCATCTCATTGTACCCAGTTTAAAAATAAAACGTATTATTGCGTTCATAGAGCGAGCCTTTCACTGTTTACAGTTTAACGGAAGTTACACCCATAATTCACGCAAAGCGTCATGGGGCGTAGGAATAAGGTGGATAAAACATAACATTAAATGGAAACCAATTGCACATTGCACAAAAATATGTTGTCAAAAAAAAAATTATAGCATTTATATCAAGGTTATGTTAGGTGTGTTCAACGTGAAGATCGACCGGTGTATGACAACAAAGTACAAAGAGTACAGAGTAGTCTCACAGTACTTTGATACACCGTGGAATACACCTGTTATGTTTAGTTCTGTCACACCGGCTCCGCCTCAGTCCTCCGGCACCCTGGCTCCACCTCAACCAGCAGTTTAACGCTCATGTTTATTTTATTTCAAGTCACCATACTGGTGATTGGTGTTTCCATTAGTTCCATTATAGGCTCTTAACTGTTATAATATGTTTGTCTTCTCTGGCTGCTGTGACAGTGTGTTTGTTAAACACATTTGCGGTAGCAAAGAAAGCTGAAATGCGATCAGATGATGATTTTTAGCCATTGATTTTTTTATAATCATTGTGAAATAGTCTGAATCACTGATGTCATTCGAATGTAATAATTGTGTTGTGCCAGAAATACATTTGTATTACAAACCCTGTTATACTGCAACATGAGATCACACTGTATTACAGAAATCATTTAGAAGATTGAAGATAAAAAAAAAAATCTTCAGTAAACAGTAAACTACAATGACAAACACAGATAAGAGCAATCAGCGTATAAATCTCAACAATGGTAACAACAAAATATTCAGACAATCACAAAAAACTATTAAAAGACAGAACAAAAACCACAGCAAAAAATAAAAGCAAATAGTTTGAATTAAAGAAAATAATATGACAGTTCAGCTGCATAATTTATTCATGCAGTGATGCATGCTGGGAGTTTTGTACTATTGTTCCCATCATGCACTGCGGCATGGCACTTTTGATTGTCATTGGATTTTGGTTGAAAATGAAAATCGGGTTGACATCTTAACCCAACGTTTGTTTGTTGGATAAAAGCGTCTGCCAAATGAATAAATGTAAAAGTAAATGATGTCAAGGTCCAACGTTAGGCAGATGTTGAATTTTGGTTGAAATAAACACCAAAAAAAAAAAAAAAAAATTACACAGTACCAAACGTTTACCATTAATGGAATTAACGATTAAACGATTACAACTGACTTCAGCCACAGCCAACCTGAAGTTTTCACCTGCACACCCACTGAAGCTAAACGGGATTGGGCCTGGTCTATATCTGGATGGGAGACCTCCTGGTAGACTGTGGGAAAAGGTGTTAGAGAGGTCTGATCAACCTGTGGCTTGAGTGGATCCTAATATCCCAGTACAGTTGCAATAAGCTGTACTGTATAAAGGGTGTAACCCTGGTGTAAAATAGTCCATACAACACATACTGTCCAATGCCCCAGTACAGTCATCATAAACTGTACTGAGTAAAGGGTTAAAAATAAGGGGTGTAACCCTGGGGCAAAAATAATCCCTACGTTACGTCAGTTAGTTAGATAGTTAGTTTCACATCACAAATGATATAGTACATGGAAGCACTCTATTTTTTTCCCCCATTACTATTGTAATGTTTTTGAAACAAGTCTCATATGCTCATCAAGCCTGCATTTATTTGATCAAAAACACAGAAAAGCTAATATTGTGAAATTGTGAAATGGTTTTCTATTTTAATATACTTCAAAATATTATTTATTTCTGTGATGCAAAGCTGAATTTTAATCAGCCATTACTCCAGTCTTCAGCGTCATATGATCCTTCAGAAATCATTCTAATATGCTGATTTATTATCAGTGTTGGAAACAGTTGTGCTGCTTAATATTTTTTGGAACCTGTGATACTTTTTTCCGAATTCATTGATGAATAAAAGGTTCAAAAGAACAGAATTTATTGAAATCTCATAACGGAACCAAAAATGACTGTCATTGAGATCTCATAACCGAACAAAACTGATCGTGATCTTGTAACTGAACAAAACCGACCATCATTGAAATCTAGAAGCGGAACAGAACCAACCATCAACGAAATCTCATAACAAAACAAAACCGTCAACCATTGAGATCTTGTAAAGGAACAAAACTTACCGTCATTGAGATCTCATAAAGAAATAAAACCATAATTGAACTCTCGTAACGAAACAAAACTGACCGTCTTTGAAATCTCGTAACAGAAAAAAAAAAAGCTTTATTGAGATCTCATAATGGAAAAAAACCAACCGTCATTTAAATCTCATAATACAGCAAAACGGACCATCTTTGAACTCTCATAATGTAACAAAGCTAATCGTCATTGAAATCTTGTAGCGGAAAAAAAAAGAACTATCACTGAAATCTTGTAACCAAATTAAACCGTCTGACACTGAAAATAAAATCATTATTACGACCATCATTAAAATCTTGTAGCGAAACGTCATTGAAATCTCATAAAGGAACAAAACTGTCTGTCATTGAGATCTCGTAATGGAACAAAACTGACCTTCACTGAAATCTTATAATGGAACAAAACCAATCATAAGATTAAAAAAAAAATCTTCTAAGATGACACACAAAGACATCAAGAACCAGCACATGAATCTCAACAAAGGTGACAATCAAAAGAGTCATGCCGCAATGCATGCTGGAAACAATAGTACATAACTCCCAGCATGCATCACTGCATGAATAAATTATGCAGCTGAACTGTCCTATTATTTTCTTTAATTCAAACTATTTGCTTTTATTTTTTGCTGTGGTTTTTGTTCTGTCTTTAGTAGTTTTTTGTGATGTCCAGAGCTGATCTGATTGTCTGAATATTTTGTTGTCACCATTGTTGAGATTCATACTGCTCATATCTGTGTTTTGTCATTGTAGTTACTGTTGCCTGCTCATGTTTTCTTTAATTTTCAATCTTTCAATGTTGCAGTAAACAGGGTTTTTAATTTAAATGTGTTAATGGCACAACACAATTATTACGTTAAAGTGATTCGGGCTATTTTGCAATGATTGTAAAACCATCAATATAAAAAAATCTTCATCATTTCAGCTTTCTTTGCTATTGCAAATGTGTTTGACAAACACACTGTCACAGCAGCCAGAAAAAACAAACATATTATAAGAGTTGAGTCCAACTAATGGAAGCACCAAACAAACATTAAACTTCTGTTAATTCTCAATAAGAACTTCTGTAGATGAATGACAGAAATAAAGTCAATCTGGTTCGTAAAATAGGAAGTTGTAATGCTGTTTGTGGAGTTGTTTAATCCTCCTCTGCTGAGATCTGGAGAGATTTAATGTCTTTTATCTTCAGTTGATTTCATCTAAGGCTGTGGCTGAAGTCAGCTGTATCTCTTGTGTTTCTGTTTGTCTCTTTTTTTCTGTTCTCTTCTTTCCTTCAGTGATTCTGCTTGTTAACAGGCTTGTTAATACTAAGATGATTATATAATAATATATAAAGGTTTTGTGGCTCAGATAAGGTCCAGTTCTGGTTTATTTCTTTGCTCTTGGCTGACATGTGGCATTGCTATGGCCTGCTTGTGGCTCAAATCTGGCAAACAGGAGCGGTTCGCCCAAGTGCCATCATTCCACGCCACATGTGGCCCAGAACATCATACCACACATGGCAGATGTAGGCCGGATCTGGGCGGGCACAAAGTTGCTATCTGGTTTGCTTTCCATTCTGTGACCGTTGAGCTAAAAAAGAAAGATGGCATCTGAAAGTTGCGGTTGGTGGTCAGTTTGTGTGTAAATGTACATTTTTGACAAACGTTTTCCACTTCTGATATCATATCAATTACTATCGTAGCAATTAAATATTTCCTTAGTTTTCACCAAAGCTTGCTCTAGTTTGCTGTAGGTCATTAACTGTTACGCTGCCTCAGAGGTCTGTCCGAAATCAGTTTCGTTAGGTACCTTCGTGCGCAAATGCTGCCTACAAAATCATTGCCTGATAAGGCAGTGAGGCAACACGTCAGCTGCCTAAGTTTTTGGATACAGCCTCTGTGTAGTTAGGCCCTTTTCACTTTTCACTGTTCAGTGCTCGGTCTCGTTAATGTTCATGTGGTTGTGCTTTTCTGTCAATCTCCTGCGTGTTACGTTTTGGATTTATTCATTAAAGAATGTTTTTGTTGACCTCCTTTGTCATTGTGCACTTTACTACAGCCACAACGTTACAATTTAATGCTGTTTTGGAATGTATCTTAATCTTTTAAGGTAAAGCCAAGCCCTGACTTTTCCTTTCACCTGTGCTCAGAGCCGTCAAACAGATTTGACTCAGAGATCTACTGTGGCGGAGGTTACCTCAGGTTTCCTGCCTGACTCAAAAGGGCTAAAGGCAGACTGTATTATTGAAGAGAGTGCTGTTCTTTTCTCAGGTTTGCTCTGCAGTGGCCCATTTCTCATGGATCATTAAATATGAATCCCACCCCATCAAAGTGTAAAAAGAGGAAAAGAGTCACACATACATACCAAAATAGACTGACGGGGGAAAGAGAGAGAAAGTGAAAATACCCAAATGCCATATTCATCACATCTCTTCTTTAGTCTTATGAGATCTCCGGTCCGATTTTAAATCCAATATACGCGTCTGCATGTTTATAAAGTTTGGACCAGCTCCAGCACTGCAGGGTAACACCAGCTGTAGAGATTTTTTTCTGTTCAATCCTCAGCCCTCTCTCGAAACACCATTAACCAGGGCCAGATGCCTAGTGCTAAATATGTCAAATACATCACAATGTCAATGCCACAAGGTAACACTCCAGTGTGGCCACACACACACAGCTTACATACACACCCACAAACTGCTAAACATGACACAACAGCAGTCTAATTAACCTAAGAGTAACATGCCACCTGGATTCCTTCCATTAAACTGCACACAACACACAATCTCTCACGCACACATGTGCACTGATGCAAACAACACTTTAAACGATGAGCTTGCATTCTGTCTATGGCTGTGTTCCAAAGCCTAGTGAGCAACCTCGCCATCTAATGCCTACATAGGCAACTGTTCCTACAGCCCCATTAACACTAACAGCATTCCTGCTGCTGGATGTCTTAACATTATTTTGCAATAAAAATATTTTGGCAATAAAGTAATGGCTGCTGATAATTCGGCTTTGCCATAACAGGAATAAATTACATTTTATTTTATTTTTTTTAAATAGAAAACAGTACACTTTCAATTAAAGGGATAGTTCACCCAAAAATGAAAATTTGATGTTTATCTGCTTACCCCCAGGGCATCCAAGATGTAGGTGACTTTGTTTCTTCAGTAGAACACAAATGATGATTTTTAACTCCAACTGTTGCAGTCTGTCAGTCGTATAATGCATGTCAATGGGAACACAATCTATAAGAGTCAAAAAAACATGCACAGACAAATCCAAATTAAACCCTGCGGCTCGTGATGACACGAAGACACGAAACGATCGGTTTGTGCGAGAAACCGAACAGTATTTATATCATTTTTTACCTCTAATACACCACTATGTCCAACTGCCTTGCGCACGGCATCCGGTGCGTGAGGTGTGTACGCGCTCTGGCGTAGTTTAAAGGATTAGTTCACTTTCAAATAAAATTTTCCTGATAATTTACTCACCCCCACGTCATCCAAGATGTTCATGTCTTTCTTTCTTCGGTCGAAAAGAAATTAACGTTTTTGATGAAAACATTCCAGGATTATTCTCCTTTTAGTGGACTTCAATGGTCTCTCCAAACAGGTCAAAATTACAGTTTCAGTGCATCTTCAAAGGGCTTTAAACGGTACCAGACGAGGAATAAGGGTCTTATCTAGTGAAACGATCGGCCATTTTCTACAAAAATACAAATGTGTATGCTTTACGAACACAAATGATCGCCTTGCACGTGCTTTTGCTTTCCGTATTCTTCAAAAAGCTTACGCTGTATGTCCTACACCTTCCCTATTCTACTTAAGGAAAAAACGGAACTGGCGCCGCTGTAATTTTGACCTTCAACTGTTTGGAGAGACCACTGAAGTCCACTATAAGGAGAATAATCCTGGAATGTTTTCATCAAAAACCTTAATTTCTTTTCGACCGAAGAAAGAAAGACATGAACATCTTGGATGACATGGGGGTGAGTAAATTATCAGGAAAATTTTATTTGAAAGTGGACTAATCCTTTAAACTAAGCCAGAGCGCGTACACACCTCACGCACCGGATGCTGTGCGTGCGCTCAAGGCAGTTGGACATAGTGGTGTATTAGAGGTAAAAAATGATATAAATATTGTTCGGTTTCTCGCACAAACTGATCGTTTCGTGTCTTAGGATATCAATGTGTCGTCACAAGCCACAGGGTTTAATTTGGATTTGTCTATGCATGTTTTTTTGACTCTTATAGATGGAGTTCCCATTGACATGCATTATACGACTGACAGACTGCAACGGTTGGAGTTAAAAATCATCATTTGTGTTCTTCTGAACAAACAAAGTCACCTACATCTTGGATGCCCTGGGGGTAAGCAGAAAAAAATCTAATTTTCATTTTTGAGTGAACTATCCCTTTAAATATTACTATTTTTACTGCATTTTTTTTTTTTTTTTTTTGCAGCCTTGATGAGCATAAGTGACTTCTTTCAACATTTTTTGAAAGAAGTGTACATTTTTTGTATAATATAATTATATTTTGTAACAAAAATATTTAATATATAATATATTAATTTAATATAATTAATACTCAATTGTAATTATGTATTTTTGTAATCTATACTTTTTGCCATTGAATGAATTATACATATATTTTTATATTCAATATTTCTCTTGCTTTGTCTAGCATCTTGTATTTTTTTTGGAGCTTGTCGCAATACATTCTGGGATTGCCATCTCTGCAAAGGATACATGCATTGCTACTTTAGAATTTGGCCAAAGAAAGCTATCTTAGAAGGTAAATACCTGGAAAACATTCGTATCAAGGATGTTCTTATGATGCCTTAAAATGCTGGCAGCTCACTAGTTTTGGAACAGAGCACATGTCTATGGGTGGAAAATACTAGACCAGACGGCTTTTATATCACACACACTCAGCTAGCCTATCTGTCTCCTCCTGCATGGACTCAGATTAGTCAGTGTCAAAGTGGCTCTATGCTCTGTACTGCCAGATTAAATATATGCTAGAAACGGAGAGACAATGATATTTCTCAGTCACAGCTAGGCATAGGTTATGGGGCAAATATGGATGCCATCCACTCTGCCAAGACTTTCTAGGTGACAATTATCCTCTTCTACTGAGTGGATGTGCATGTGTGTAATGGCTCCTGGATTTCGAGTATACAGCACCATAATGCAACATCTTGTGGAATAGTTCAATTTCTGATCACACTGATGCATTTGTCATGACGTGCCATGTTGAAAACAAGGCTTTTAAGATGTTTATTTTATCTTTGAAGCACTGTACCCACTCCTGCTTGCCAAAGAAACAGATAAACCATTTAAAACTCTTTAATATTCACAGGATAAAAGCACAGAGAATGCAAATATGAAAGTGCAACACTGCTGCAGTAGCTGAAAGGGAAGTGAAGAGTCAATTACTGCAAACAAGAGCAGTGAAAGGGTGTTCCTCAAAAGTACCTCACATTTCACTTTATTAGAAACAAAACATTGCTAATGAGCTGAATTTTTATTTGAGTTTTGTGACGGTTGATTGCACATAATACAGAAACATCATGAGAAAGCACAGAGGATACAAAATACTTCTAGAACAAACTGCTGCAACTCAGAACTTTCGCCTTACTCACTAATTAAGTGTCGCAACAACCTTGCTGACACTGTGAAAAATGTGTAAATGTTCCTGTTTAGTACCATGCATGGACTAGATTTGTCAAAAACAGAATGTTCAATAAGCACTGCCTTAGTTTTCCAAAATCCAATTCCAAGAGCATTTATTTAAAGAGGACCTATTATGCTTTTTTACATTTTCAACTTCTGTAGTGTAATGTTGCTGTTTGAGCATGAAAAAGGTCTACAAAGTTACAAAGCACAAAATCCTCTCCAAATGGAGTTATTCTCTATCAGCAAGCACTGTTTCTGTACTCCCTGAAACACCTTGATTTTGAGATTTCTTCTGGAAATGTACACATCACAATTTTCCTCATTTAAATAATTTCCAGCCAGGGCATACACCTTCAAAAAAAAAAAAGAAGGATGAGTTGCGTAGGTAGTGTGTTGAAACTTGCAGTTATGGTAAGGGCAGTAACATTTCCGAAACACACTCGAAGCAGTTGAACACCCACAACACTGGTCCAGCCGACCAATCAGAGCACATCGTGCTTTTAAGATGGAGGGGTTTCATAGAGATAAGAACTAAACAGAGTGTTACTGACAGATTGGGAAGAGAGGTGCTGCAACAATGTAATATATGAATAATAATGTGTTTTTTGAACAATCAACCATGAGAATATATTCTAGTAAACCCCAAACACAAAATCAAGACTTTGTAAAAGGTCCTCTTTAACCTTTCCCTATCTGACTCTGCCTCCAAATCCAGTGAGCTGCCTGCTTTTTGAGGCATCATAAACTTGCTCTCACTGCAGAGCCAGAATGTTATAGGTAATAGAGGCAATGCCAATATAGTCTTGTAAAGGGTCAAAACAAATGCATCAGTGATCCCAAAGAACTAACACTGCTGGCTAAACTACTACAGCTGGGGTAGAGCCTCGACGTCATTCTTTAAATAGAAACACTTTGGGTTCTTGTCTCAAATGCTTTACATCAGAAGAGGTTCATAGTAACAAATTATAAAACTTTGATTCATCACACCGGGCAAATGCAACAAGTTTAATTAGCTTTCACACATGACACATCCACCTGCCAATCATCTAATTACAAGAGCTCTCCTGGCCTGGGCTCGGAGTGATGGCTCAGTTGTGGGTTAGCAGGTGTCACAAAAATGATCACCACTGGTAAACACTGATATGCCTATTTTGGTACACTCTAAAAAAATACTGGGTTAAAAACAACCCAAGTTGGGTTGAAAATGGACAAACCCAGCAATTGGGTTGTTTTAACCCAGCAGTTGGGTTAAATGTTTGCCCAACCTGCTGGGTAAGTTTATTTAACTTAACTATTGGTTAAAAATTACTGTATTTCTTGCTTAAAATGAAAACCCAAAGTATGTTGTAAATTAACATTTATTAATAAGTTTAATGAATAATAATTAAACAATAAACATTTATTAAATTGCTTATTTATAAATAAATGTTCATCTTTTGATTATTATCATTGCCTCTAGTAATTATGTGTCTGATTTTAATTTCCAACCTATTTTGGGTTCATTTTAAGTCAAATAGTTGAGTTAAATGAAATTGCCAGCATGTTAGGTCGAACACTGGGTTTGTCCATTTTCAACTCAACTTGGGTTGTTTTTAACCCAGCATTTTTTAGAGTGTATATTCATGAATTGATGCTCATAGAGAATCAAATATGTTGTCACAAATATAATATTTTTTTTCTTCCTTTATAACTATAATATTTATTATATAATAATCTTCTAATATAATATAATATAATATAATATAATATAATATAATTGTTTTACATTTTTTCTAAAATAATGAAGTCTGAATAGTATTATATTATATTATATTATATTATATTATATTATATTATATTATAACAAAAATGATTTTTATTTTTTATAATGAGATATTTCATCAGCAGCAAATTGTAGTTTGCGCCATACATGCCAAAGGAGTGACTAAACACTAGGGGGCGATCATGAGAAGTGTGGGATGAACCCTATGAACCAGGATCATGACTCTGTACATGCATTGTACATGCAAACCCAAGAATGACCGAAAACTGCTTACCAACCAATGCTCTTTGAGTTACCATGAAAACAACATATATTCACCAAAACTCATCACCCTTTATATCTATATAAAAACTTCTTAATTTACCTTCACCCAGAATGTCTGCAGTCAGTTTTATATTTTTTATGCAAACTCTGAGATTGCGTAAAAACCTGGCAGATCGCCTGTCCACCCACTTGGTGCACAGTTCGGCTGAATCTTCCTGAAACACCCACAAGCCCATGCTCCTGTTCTAGCACCACAACTCCCACAGCTCTTAGAAGAGTGCAGAATATCCCCTCACACTCCACTGAAAATTCTTGGCTGCCACAATCCTTATCTTTTAATGCAAATAAAAGCAAAGCCAAATTATTTCAAGTGACTTACATTAATCATTTCACTTTTATAATTAAGTCTTGAAAACCCACACAAATTTCCCACACTTCATTTCTATATTTAGTTCTCCTAAATGTTATAAACGGAATAAAAAATAAATGTAAAATATAGTGAAACAATATGTTGCATAATAAAATCAATGCAATAATATGATTAAATAGAGTGCATTGCCAATAACATATATCATTCTGTATCATCCTTGATATTTATCAGTTGAAGTATGACTTAAGTAGCCATCTAAGTTAAATAAAAAATAAAGGTCCTTAAAGGATTAGTTCACTTTCAAATGAAAATTACCCCAAGCTTTACTCACCCTCAAGCCATCCTAGGTGTATATGACTTTCTTCTTTCTGATGAACACAATCAGAGATATATTAATAAATACCCTGACATATCCAGGCTTTATAATGGCAGTGAGCGATACCAACAAGTATGAGCTGAAGAAAGTGCCTCCATCCACATCCATCCATCATAAACGTACTTCACACGGCTTCACTTCAGAAGGACTATATTAACCCCCTGGAGCCGTGTGTAGTACGTTTACTCGTTACTCGTTGGTATCGATATATATTGTTATCAATATATCTCCGATTGTGTTCATCAGAAAGAATAAAGTCAAATACACCTAGGATGGCTTGAGGGTGAGTAAAGCTTTTAGTCATTTTCATTTGAAAGTGAACTAATCCTTTAAGCAGACTATACCATTATCGTTTGTTCCTTCCTGTTGCATTTTTTCACACTACCTATCCTATACTAGAAAATGAGAGGGCCATATCTTGAATTGCTGCACTTTGTAAGACGAGAGTGATCTGATAAGGCCAAGAGAGGTAATTCTTAGAACATCACAGCTAACATCAGCTCTTCAGAGCGGTACAAAGAGAGAGCGGATGTTACATCCACCCTGCTGTCATTAGTTCTTTGAACCAGGAGCTCCATTAAACATCATGGGCAACAAGATTCAAAGACAAGCCCAGCGGTGTCTCAGATGATATGCTATAGTTTTACCAAGGTACAAGAGAGATATGATATAAATTTGAGGACACTATTTGATTAAGGGGCACTTTTTTTTTTTATATGGGGATGCATT
The DNA here is from genome assembly GCF_019924925.1 of Ctenopharyngodon idella. Lineage (NCBI taxonomy): Eukaryota > Metazoa > Chordata > Actinopteri > Cypriniformes > Xenocyprididae > Ctenopharyngodon > Ctenopharyngodon idella. The sequence continues at coordinate 27,474,570 of NC_067237.1, read as the reverse complement.
TCACCTTATAATATAATAATAATCTTGGGGTAACCTATGTAAAATAAATAATAAAGTAATAACATATTTATAAAAGATTCCAACTTATGTGATTGTAAACGTTTTAATGATATGTCTCGAAAGTGCTAATCTTTTTAATCATACAGTACATACATACACACATACATACATGAAGTGCAAGAGAAAAAGAACCAGAACGCTAATTTAAGTACATTATTTGTGTCAACTAATTTAAGTTTACCGTGTGTGGGGGGGCTTCAGTATTACAGCAGCACTGGGACCTGCTCAGCTCCTGAATCACATTTGATTCAGCCGGTCAGAGGATGGAGGCGAGGTGAAAACAGATCTCATTGGCTCCCGCTGCTCCATTTAAAGGAATCCAACTGATTTGTCGTTTAAGATCCTTCAGCATCTCATAAGAGGAACTTTAAACGTTGGCTATTTTCTGAAAGGAACCATAAATCTTCGAAGATCCGATTTGGAGCGTGGAGCAACGTCTTTGAGTCACTTTTATATACGTGAGAGAATCTCTTCAGTGATCGACGAACGATTTCAGAGCAGCAGAAATGCCTCACTGAAACAGCCTATTATAATAAAGAGTGCGATTTTCACACGAGGGATCTCCATAATATCTTTAAAGGGTTACTTAGGGACTTTATTCCAGATCCAAAGGATGGAGACATGAATGATTAACACTTTTGTTGACCAGCTGATATTCCTCAAGTCATGGAACGATGGGGAGCCTTTTTATAAGTAGGCAACATAATATTTTTCCCACGATATGGAGAGTTCGCCATGCGCTCCTTTGGGAACCACTGCTGTAGGTAACTTTTATACTATGCATTCAGGAGGGCTTTCAACAAGTTTTAGGGCTCGTTTATCTTCTGGAACGTGATTCGAATTTATTCTGTGATTTGTTTGAGGTTATTAAGCAAACGGCTACAGGATTTCTAAAGACTTTGAAGAGTTTTTTTTTATCATACATTTATCGCACGATCCGGAGCAGATCTCTTTGGCTCTTATGGGAATTAAACATTCCTCCCGCTGTTTGCTCCTCAGGAGAAAAATGGCGGATACGGAGAGCACTGAGGTAAGCGACGAGGATTAACAGATCAAATAACGAGACATTCAATGTATTGTTATCAGTTTAAGTTATGAAGCCTTAGATCAAAATTTGCAACTCTGCGTTTGAGGTTTTGAGTTTTTATTCCAGTGTGCAAATAATGACTTTGAGCTTGTCAGCTTGTTTAAACCAACTTCTATATGTAGCTTTTCGCGGCTCAATCGGTTGAGGTTTCTCTCGCGCAAGATTTTTTTTTTTTTTTTTTTTTTTTTTTTTTTTGCCATCCCTTGCACAGTTCACAGGTCATCTCAAATCAATCTTTTAAGGAAAACACTAACGTTTTGTGAAAAGTAAACCTATAATAAAGGGCAAATACTGACTGCGTTTTTGTCAATATTGGCCCTAAACCGTTCCAGCTGCCTACCTTATGTTTTTTGCTATGGTTACCTCATAAGTTCGCAAGTGTTTATTTTGCGCCTTAACCTACGCTAACTTGTATGGTTATTGATACATTATTTGAAAACGCCATTAATACTCATGTAAAATATTTAAATATACATGACACGTTTGTAAACACTCACGAGCGATATTAGGGAAGTCGGTTACAATAGACAAATTTGGTCTGTTCGAGAACGGTTGCGTAATTAAATGATACTTTGGGTGGATAAAATGGTTAAAGATCTGGGCTGGTAACCGACAGGTTGTACAGTTGTTCAAATTCTGCAAAGGTTGACCCATTGAAAAAGACACTTAATCTGCTTCAGGGGGACTGCTCCTGTAATAGCTAGCCTAAGCCTACTGTCTGTGAGACACTTTTATAAAGCGTAAGCTAAATGACTAATTAGTGATTGATTCGTAATTAGTGTCTTGAGCAAAGCTGCTAATGCTCTGTGATCGTTGGTTCACGGGTTGCGGAGTCTGGTCGCTGTCCTTGGTGCTGCACCTGCGTCGAGGAGCGCAGCAGCAGTAATGGGAAATAACTTAATTATACACAGATTAAATAATGTGAAAATCCTAAGTAAAACACACACACACACACACACACACATCTTCCATATCATGTCAATATTAAAATATTTGTAGACTTAAACAATAGTCACGAAACAACATAAATGAAAAAGGTAACACAAAAATATCAAACAACTGTTCTGAAAATTGTAATTTATTGTATAAAATTACAACATACATGACATTTTGCCCTGATATGTAAATGTGACAACTTGCACAAACCTGACATAGCTTTTGGTTAAAATTGTCCTTCATTGTATAGTTGAACATTGCCTGAATGTAACCCAGTGTCGCATTCTTATTGATGCCCTTATTTAAAGGGGACCTATTAAGCAAAATTCACTTTCAGAAGGTGTTTGAACACATTTGTCCACAGTGTGTGTAAATAACCAGTCTATAATTGTAAAAATCCACCTACTCCTTTTTTATAATCCCTATAAAACATAAACGGTCTCTCCAAATGAGCAGTTCCAGATTTCCCTTACATAAGAGTAGGGAGAAACCCATGAATGGCGATGGAATCTGCCCTATTATCTTAGCTCCTCCCCCGAGTGAGCTGTATGCAGTCCGCCATGTTTATCTCCTTGCTAGACCATTTAACAGCAGCATTCAAGTAAGAATTGTATTCTTAGTAAAGCTACTAAAGTTATTTAATCAAGAGCAGTGAGTGATTTTCTGTTTTTCTTTTGTTGTTTGGTTTATATTAACAGCATATATTTCATATATAGTATATACATTTCTTTACTTGCTGTTTACGTTCACAGACATAGCCGTCTGTGTTTGTGAACTTTGTGTGTTTTTGACATAACCTTGTGTGTATTTGACAGTTTAAGTGCAATAAGAGTGAAAGAGAACTTAGTTTAATACTCACAGGACCAAAATGTCCTCCAACCAATACGCCCATATAGGTCGTTTGTCACTTCCCTGAAATACGACCCATAAGAGCGTTTACTAAAGTTGCGCCCCTATCAACATCAGGACACTTTCATTTGAATGCATTGTACCCTTTTATCTGTGTCATATTTCGGATTTCGCGTAGCTCAATTGCATTACAATATACAACAATATGTGATCGTGGGTTCGATCCCAGAGAATGCATGTGCTCATAAAGTGTTTATGCATTATAAATCACTAAGGGTAGGTTTAGGGTTGGGGTAGGTGTAGTCATTAATAAAAAAACGAGTTTTGCTAAATGGAATTAGGACAAATGGCGGGTAAGGGACCGTGTAAAAAGTCCATACATTGCATTCAAATGAATGGTAACGACGGTCATACGTCATTTCATGACGACAGACGTAACACGACACTATCATTATTTTTATGCCAGCTAGAGGGCGCATGACTTTAAAACGTAAATATAGGTCGTAGTTAGGTGCTTGAAAAAACGACCTATGGGGTCGTTTTTTTAAAGGGGGACAGAAACCATATATCAGGAGGACAGAAACCATATACCATATATCAGAAGTTTAAACTGTTATGGCTTTAAAACGCATCCAAATAATAACTTTCATGATGATGAAAAACTGCAATGTCATGTGAGCGCGGCCGCGACGGAGATGATAATCAGAACCAAGTAGAGGTTTTGTTAGTTTTTGGCAGAGTATCCGAGGCACAAGCTGTAGGCTCCGCCCTCTTCTGGAAAGCGGGGTAGGGAGCAGCAGCTCATTTGCATTTAATGATACATGAACGAAAACAGCATGTTTTTCTTTCCACTCAAAAATGTGCATTTACAACATGGTGTAATAAATGATCTGTGGGGTATTTTGAGCTAAAACTTCAAAGACACATTCTGGGGACACCTGAGAATTATGTTACATCTTGTAAAAAGGGCATAATAGGTCCCCTTTAAGACAGACTGACTTTTGTGAAAACAATATAGATAGCCAAAACAAGTATTTATTCATCTGGACTTGTATTATTGACTCAAAACCTTATTGTTGAGATACTGAGATTTTACAAGCCCAGGAATATCATATCAAAGCTTTGAAATCACTTTGTGTTGTTATAGAGGAAGACATCTTAAAATCGGAATTGGCCCTGTGCCAACTCTTGTGAGCACTTCTACCTGAGTGTCCCATTACGGCATGAAGCCAGAGTTTTAGTGGAGGGCAGCGAATGTCAATGAAGCCCGTTTACAGTAGGGCAGAAAGCTAAACATCTGAGTCATCATCCACATGGTATAAATCCCAGGACTACAATCATGGGATGAAAAGGTTACTGTCAGGGTTATGTTTAAGTCTGTTTAGTTTCATTGTGTTTTGGTTTCGTTTAGGGCTGGAAATTTTTTTTTTTTTTTAATCGATTAATCTATTGATTATTTTTTCGGTTAAACAATTCATTGAATAATAATTTTTTTTTTCTTCCTGGTTAATCTGTTGATTTTTTTCTAAATAGTTGTATTAATCCTTTTGTTAATTTACAGATAAAAAATAACCAATAATTTACCAACAAATAATAACTGTTACTAATCTATGTATGAACTTTTACCTAATGATATTATTTATCCCAAAAGATAAGGTTGCAGTTTAGGCCTAATTAGGAAAGGTGTTTACTCGCTGCATTCACAGTCACTTTTTGGGATTTAAAGCAGCAACTGCTTACAAGTGTGAATCCTGAAATGTTTTGTTCATTCAATTATATGATCAAACAGCTAAAGTCACAACTGCATTCTAACTAACCATAGCTGTAACCATAGCAACAGTGTCAAACATGGCGGTGTCCATAAAACCGTGAAGTTTTACTAGGATTGACAGAGCATGATTAAAAAAACGAGTCCAATCGAGGCGCGAGTTCATCCGTAAGATATTTTAAATAACCAACAACAGTGTTAAATGCTTTGTAACCAGATGCAGAGAGATGTGTTTGAGCCGCATGCCTTGCAGCCAAGGCAGCTCGTAAAAAGCAGAATGCTGTATGAACGCAGCCATATTAAGCACAAAATATGAGACAACCATGTTCTAGTGCTGTGTGAAATTTCACTGTAATAGTCCAAATATTTATGCTGCCGTCTCGTCCTTTTGAGGTAAGAGAGCATTCTGCATAGAATTCCACACTTTAGATCGGGCTTGATATTTTTGTAATAACAGCTGATTTTCCGCATGACTAGGAGCCACCATCATTGGGGAACATAAATAGCCTGATAAATCGATGCAAATTCCACACAAATTGACTAATTTACAATGTCTTATTTCAGCCCTAGTTTAGTTTTCCCTGTTCCTGTTTTGTCTGTGTTCTGGTTATTAGTTTCCATGGTTTCTGATTTATCACTCACCTGTTTCTGCTCCAGTTGATTACCTCACTTTGTGTATTTAAGCCCTAAGTTCCTCTCAGTTCTTTGTTCAGTCTTGTTTATGTTAATGTAGTTTCCTTGTTTTTTTTCTCTTGAGTTATCTCCTTGTTTATAAAAAGAACTTTGACTCTATTCAGAATCAGATTCGTGCATGTTCATCTACACATTACAGTTACTGAGTTTTCTAGTGCTGCCATTAAGCAAAACTCTTTGATGAATTCCAGTTTCATTAGTGCCCTTAAACTTAATGCAATCCTCAATGAGGGATTAGCCAGCTGGAATGTATTGACATAGTCATGGAAGCATGAAATCTAATCCATGTTCTTTAAAGGATGAAGAAAAGGGGCGTATAAAAGGAAGCTGTTGTTAAAAGTTCCTCGCAAAGTTCAGCGCAGCAGTAGGCCACCATATAATGTCAAGGGATCTTTAAAACCTTCTGATAGATGCTGCCTGACCTCTGAAACCTCTCCCAAAATAGCAGACGCTGAAGACTGCTCTGCACTAGGGCTGTTAGTCTGTCAAATAGGGTTCCACAGAGAGTAGATGGAAGTGGTGTGAGTTTAGTGTAAGTTAACTAGGCTTTTAAAAGAAAAGTTCACTAAAATACGATAATTCTGTCATCATTTTCTCACCTTCATGTTATTCCAAACTTGTATGACTTTTTTATACTACAGAACATAAAAGAAGATATTTTGAAGAATGTTTTTGTCCACACAATGAAAGCCAAATGGGATCAAAACAACATTGGACCTCATTAACTTTTACTGAACAGACAAAAAAGAAATATAGCTGCGAGCAGCAGTTATCGGGGTTCAAGCATTTTAAGGCCTTTAAGCACATGTGTAAAAAGGTATAATGTTTTAATTAGCAAGCCCGCATCTTAATCATAGATGGAAAAGACCATTTACAGCCAATACAGGCAATTTACCATAAGGAAATTTGTGGTTTATAAAATTTTTAACAGTTACTAATTCGCCAAAGTCGGTTTTTGAAATAATCTCCAATTTTTAACAAATGATCCAGTGGACAGCGGCGGTCCTAGAGAAAAAGTTGCTCAGAATGAGGAATTCTACCATGTGGTACGAATGTCGTGGGTGTGCACGAAAAATCGCGCGATACATGATCCGTTACACAAGTGAGAAACACGAAGGCGCCCCCTGGTGGCCTGATTTCTTTTGAATTTCTCACAGGCCTCTAGGGCTACGAGTCAAACATGCCCAGTGAGTTTCGTTCCGATCAGCTTCAGTGGCCGATGGCGGACATGTTTTTCGAGATGCGTCAATGTCCTCAGACAGTCATGGCACGTCGGACGAAGACACTGCATGCCAATTTTCAAGTCAATCGGACTAACGGTGAAGTACTTATAGCCATTTTCATGTTTTTTTTCCTGTTATAGCACCACCAAGTGGCCAGTCGCTGTGTCCTTTTTCACGCGACCACAGAACGAGCTCTTACATAGGTGTGCTGAGTTTAGTGAAAATATCTCATTCCGTTCACGACTTATAGCCATTTTAGTAAAAATGGCTCCACCCACTTTGAACTTTTTGGCAGCCCTTAGGAACCGTGAGTTGGAATTTCAACTTTTTTTGATAACTTTTTTTGACAATCAGACTCCAGAGAATCTTGCTGCACTGGTTTGGTTCCGATCGGGTCAAAAACCTAGGACTAGTTTGCAAAAGTAGGTTTTTCAAAAAATAGAGACATGTTTTTAGCCAAATATGTTACATCAATCAGTGAGTAATATCTTGTGATCGACCCAACAGATTATGTTGTTTTTGGGCTCATTTTAATCAATGTTGTGTATGATCTATGATCTGTGCATTTTTCATTAAGTTATGAGCAAAAACGCCACGTAAAATCTACATATTTGTTTTTAGTTAGCGCCTGTGGTTGTTTTTGTTGTAAACTCAATTTGTGCAGACTCATAGAGGGTGAAAACAACGCAACAGGAGCATGTTGGAGGCATGATCTGAATGTGTAAAGTCTCTGATTTTGTATGCAAAAAGAATTATTGTGCTACTTACTTGGTTTCAATTTTTATTGGCTCTTAAAGAGAGACACGGTCATAAAGGGTTAACATCCATGGAATCTTTCCATTGCACAAAAGGTTCTTTATAAGAGTAAGAGTAAGTAAGTTTGCAGTTTTTGCTGCAAAAACACCTTTTTGAAACATTTCTTAAAGTGTATCTCTTTAAGTAATTGACAATATCTGCATCTCAATGTTCTTGAATGGCTATAAACTTGAATGCAGTCATTTGAGAGGTTTTACAGCCTTTCAATAGAGCCTTTCAATTGTTGTGCTCTTCAAGGTCCGCAGTGGGTTTCAAAAGTATAAAGCTTACAGTTGTGGTTCTTCCTTGAGAATACACCACTTAGCTCTGAAATGCACACTGGCAGTTGCAACTTTTTTTACACGATGCCCATCCAAAGCAGAGAGGGCTGCCCATAAATCTGCAAAATTCATAAGAGCTGTTCTGAACACATTAATGATTTAGATATGCAATGCAAAACAACTCTTAAACTCTTAGGTTGTTCCCTGTCATAAACTAACACCAGAGAAAAGCTATAGCACTTCTGTTTGTGAAAGGATCCCAAGAGCACCTATTTCCCCCTTACACACATCAATCCAGTTATGTCACGAAAAAACTATTAGAGTTCTCAAGAGCATGGTTGAAAGGTGGAACGCTGCCGAAATGTGCCATTTGTTGAGGTTAAAAATAGAATGTGAAATGAGATTTGTTAGCTGACTGGAGGGGCAAGGACATGTGTTCCCCCCCTCCCGTCTTTCTAATAGATGCAATCCGAACACCTTTATGCCTCTTGATACAGCTGCTCTTCCCCTCTGCTGACACTCATTATTTTAAATCCCCTGAGCTGAAAGGCTGCACACACACATAACACACTTATGCTACAAAGACATGCACATATCTTTACTATCACACAGTGCTTCCCACACATAGACTTTACTTGGGCGGGCCGCCCAGGTATATTAACTGCCGCCCAAGTATATTTGAAGACACATTTATGCTTTTATTATTTTTATCCTCGTATACTTTTGTATCCGCCCGAGATAATGAAACCATATGCGAACGATTAACTAGTGGAAAATCTCCCCTGGCCCTACGCGTTTCGTACTTGCTCGTTACGTGTGCGTCAGAAATGTTTACTCCCGCTGACATTCCCACGGGCGCCGCAGAGATGCGGTGGGTATTTCACAAAGAGCGCTGCATGTTGCAAAGTCACAAGGCGGCGCTGTTGTGCGTTTTACAGGCTCGCGCAACAGCGCTTCAGACTGCTTCAAATTGATTCTCAGTCAATCAATAGCGCACATTTATGCTAAGCGATTGCTTATGAACTCAAGTTGATGAATTATGACAATGTCAACTTTATGGCCTTTATATAATATGTTTTAGACGATTGTAAGAATATGAATGATCAGCCCGCAATTGTGTAGACATTTCAAAATAAGAGTCCCGGTATATTTGGGGCTTGTTTATAATTAAAACTCACAAGCTTTACCAAGTTACTTACCAAGTTTTTTTTCTTCTTCTTCTGCACATTATTGGTATTTTGGTTACACAATAAATTGTATTTAATTTGATTTCCATTTAATTCATAGTAACAGGAAGAAAAGACTAAGAACATTATTTGATACATATTCATTATATAAATTTTACTAGTAAAATCTGTGTCCCATTCACTGAGAGAGACACTATATGACATAGCAAGGAGAACATATGAAAAGGAGAACCATTTAAATGCTGTAATTTTGCATAATTTACAATGTATAATAATACATAATATTAGTATGTAATTAAATGTAACAGTATGCTATGTAATTAAAATTAATTTCGATAAATAAAAATACTGTTAAAAATCACAAATTATTTGTTTGTCACATGCAGTAGATCATTTCTGTGTCGTGGGTAATAGGAGGATTTTTCACCTGGCTACCACCACAAGTATATTTCAAACCTGTGGGAAGCACTGTATCACAAAATAGCAAACCAGTATATGAGATATGTAGGATATTAGCTCTAAACATTAAGAGTTTTGTGCTTCTTTAAAGTGCAAAAGTGTTGTAGATCAGGGGGTTTCAAAGTTTACAGAGCCAGGGGCCACCAACTCCTTATGGATCAGGACCACTAATTAAATAAAACAGCTGGATTTTCTTAGTAACACTTTATAATTTGATTAATATTTAAATATTAAAATGTTATATTTGGTTTAATAATGTTTTTTATTATATTAAATTATATAATAAATACATAAATTAATATAAAATATATTGAAAATTATATATGTCTATATATATTCTAAAGAGAATCTGTGTTTTATGTGTGTGTCAAAGCTTCCAGTGGCTCAAATGGCCTGTTTACTGTATGTGGGATGATGGTTCATTAGTATTTCCTCTGCCAGGTTGAGGAAGGGCCAAGCTTCTCTGCAGGACGTAGAAGCGCTAATCAGAGTCTGACAGGCTCACCATATGTAAAACTTGTCTTAAATCCTTTCAACGGCAATTTAACTGTCCTGCGCTCCCTTTGCTCTTAAGGCACAAACCACCTCTGCCAGGTCTCGGAAATGTGACAGATAAATGCTAGACATTCTTGGAAAGGCTCTCCTGTCCTGACATGTGACCATTTTTAAATAGCACTGAATGCAGTGTTACTGTTCATTTCGCTTTTTGAAGGATCATTAATACCACATTAACCTGTCACAGTTTGGGTAATCTCCCCAATAAATGTTAAGGTCATATTTCACCCCCAAAACAAAACTGTCACTGTTTTGGTCTGTGTGAGTTGGGACTCTTAGTCTGAAGTTCTTTCTGTTCTGCCTAGTTTCCCTTTTCCTGTTTAGTTTATGTTTCCTTGGTTGTCATAGTGATTCATTGTTTCACTGATTAGTGTCTCAACTGTTCCTCATCAGCCACTGTGTATTTAAACCCTCACTTATCTTTTATTTATTGTCGTGTTGAAGTTTTGTGCTGGTGTGCAGTTCATCATTCTTCTGTGTTTGATGCAGAAATAAAATAATTAAAAGCCTGATTTAGGACCATTATGATTTGTTTTTGCATTGTGACTTTATTTAAGCTCATCCCTAAAGCCCGGAACACACCAAGCCGACGCCGACAAACTAGTGGCGACGAAAGCAGACTGAGGGGTTGGCTCACGTCGGCAGCGTCTGGGTTCGAAGTTGCCCTGACACACCAAACCGACGATCGACACCCGACAGCCAAGTAGCACGTCCGTTCTGCGCCTGCGTAAGAAGAACTGCCTTTCCGTACCAGCAGGTGGCAGTAGCTGAACAGCCAATTAGAATGATCAGATGGCCCGACTGACCGACGAGCTCCGACGCCGATTCAACATTTCAAATCGGCCGAAAAAAAGCCGACGAGGACCAACTTCAGCCGATGGTGGCTTGGTGTGTTCCGGGCTTAAAGAACATCATAATTCGTGTTATTTATCAAAATACATTTATTAAAACATTACAAATTTGTCAATTAAAATAATTAAAATAAAAATGTAACATATGTAACGAATAATCTATAAAGACATTCAATTTAAATAATACAGTCACTCCAAGAAGTATTAAGATGCTTTTCTGAACAAATATCTGAATGTTATTGCAATAGAAACATCAAAACAAATGGCATATGCAAAATAAAAAGGACGTTAGAGAATGAACCTCATTGGTTCTCGCACGTGTCAAGCAAACATGCTTGAGTTTCCGTTTACCATAACTGATGTGTGCGTTGATGAATGTTTATATGTGAATAAAAGCCTAAATTAAATCTGTTCAGCGTATAAAGCTTCCAAATTTGGACTAAACCCCTCAATTCATATGGATTAGTTTCATAGTCTTTTTATGAACTTTTTGAAGCGTCAAAGTATTTGCATAGCTGTCAATGGAGAGACAGAAATCGCTTAGATTTTATTAAAAATATCTTCATTTGTGTTCCGAAAATGAGCAAAGTCTTACGGGTTTGGAATGGCATGAGGGTGAGTAATTAATGACATTTGACGTTTGATAATGACGTTTTATCATTTTACTTTTTTTTTCTTTTTGCATTATGTGCCTGTATCTCTTAGTTAGATAATTTGTTATATAATTCAACGTTAAAACATTTTTAAGGATGGTTTAAGTGTCAAAATAAGTTTTGGTGCCAATGTATATCATTATTTTTTCACATTACCATGAAGAGAGTTTCTCCTTTTTTTTTTTCTTTTTTTTTTTTGAGCCAGACATTTCTCAGTCAGATTCACCTGTTGAATCCCCCTTTGTCCCTTTTAGCAACAGCCCCTGAGTGCCGCCCCATCCCAGTCGGTCCAGCCTTCTCCTCTTCCCAAACCAGTGTCATCGGTCCATCATGCTCAGCGGCCCACGCACCCGTCCCATGCGCCTCACACCCCTCACTCAGCCAACTTACCCAACTGCGCCGGCAGAGGAAAGATGGCCAAGTTCCTCAACCCCGAGGAGATGACCTCCAGGGATTACTATTTTGACTCGTATGCCCACTTCGGCATTCATGAGGTATGAGCACATCAGAGCAGCGGATGCTGGCATTTAACATAGATGCTGAGACATACGATGTACTGTAGGATACAAGTACTCATGGTAATCAACATCAGTCATCTTGATTTATGCTGGGAGTTATATATAATGCAGAGTATGCAGAGAAATGGAGCAGGAGAGAGAGACGGGGAGGGGGTGTCATTGAATTATAGGATGAGAGAGCACAGAGAACGGGAGGTTCAGGCGAGACCTGCAAGATTAATTTTGTTCAGACTCATTTTTAGTATATAGGTCAGATCTTTTTTCCCTTCTCTCATCTAAATGTGACAGAGGCGTACACCAAAAAAGCTGCATAGATCTGAGGAGACATGCTGTAATGGTGACAGCAAGTTTTTTATGTTCTCACAGGTTGTCAGAGATTCACGTCTTATTTTATGTTTGTACAATAATGCTAATGATAACCTTGGTAGAGAATGATTACTGTATTAATATACCATATTTATAAGTACTAAAAAAAATCATGTCCAAAAAACCAAGACAATACCATGATGCTTTCTTAGTGTAGGCATAATTCCCAAAAGCGCCACCTATCTATAAGCATACTATACTGTATGGAATTTTTATTGATTAGATTTAATTACCACATTGCTTTATTAACCCTGTAAATCCTGAAATATGAAATGATCAAAAAATAAGTCATAAAATACGAAAGAAAAATCTTTTTTTTTTTTTTTTAAATGGAACAGTTTATTGAATTTTCAGACAAAATATACATAAAGTTTGCATGTGTTTTTTGTTGAGTAACATATTTGATACATCAGACTTTTATGACTCATTTAGTATGATATAGGAGGCTGTGTTTCAATACAAAATGAGCTGCCTACCTAAACAGCATTTTAGATACCCTTCACAAAAAAGACCTATCAAAAACATGCTGTTCTGTGTGATTACCAAATCAATATACCATTGTAATTAAATGGCACTCAAAAGTACAATAAACCATGGTATCGTGACCAAACAACCATGGTACTTTTCTGTTACAGAAACGTTGTCTAGGTAGACAGCTCACCAAGATTTGGAAAACAATCATGTTACAAAACAGTAAAGTTTTTTGTGCATGCATCGATGTACAGGAAATGCTAAAGGATGAAGTGAGGACGTTGACATACAGGAACTCCATGTACCATAACAAACACATCTTCAAGGACAAGATCGTGCTGGACGTGGGGAGTGGTACTGGCATCCTCTCCATGTTTGCTGCCAAGGCCGGAGCCAAGCACGTGTATGGGGTAAGAGGGCGGCCCTCCTTATGCCTAAAACCGCATGAGCCTGTAGCCTCCTACCCTGCTGGAACGATCCACAGAGCCCAAAATAGCATCATGTGTGGCAGTCGCACCAAGAGCTTTTGAAGGTGTAAGCGAATAATCCTCTTTTGTAGGGAAATATGATGTCATATTACCACCTACTTATTTCATAGTAAGGATCATAAAGTTCAAACCAGTTCAAAACAAAAAAAAAATAGTCTGTTTAAAGGCCATAACAAACTAATGAATCGTTTATTTAAAATGATTGAATTTTAACTCAAATATACGTGTATATACACCTTATCATTCATTAATCATTCAATATTTATTATATATCACCCAATATTTTATTTATATAGCAATATTTATACCATACTTAAAGTACTTGCTTCAAAGCAGCTTTACAATAAAAATCAGTATCAATAGTTCAATTACAGCTTCAATTTGGCTTTAAAAATATTAATAATTTAATAACACTATTGAATGACATTTTAAAAATTTATATAATATATATAAATAATTTATATAATATATATATATATATATATATATATATATCAGTAAGAGCAGAGTGTGAAGGTTGAATTAGCAGAGCAATAACACAGCTGTACATAAAATATTGCAATCCACACAACATAATGGGAGACATATCAGAGCTCAAAAGAGGACAAATTGTTGGTGCGCGTCTCACTGGCTCACCTGTGACCAGTACAGCAAGTCTTTATGGTGTATGGAGAGCTCTGGTATCCAGGCTAATGTCGGCATACCACTCCATAGGACGAACCACATCCAAGCGCGGGGGTGTATCAGTGATAATTTGGGCTACAATATCACAGCATTCCCTACTGTGCTTGATGGGCGCATCACTGCCAAGGACTAGCGAACCATTCTGGTGGACCATGTGTACCTAATGGTTCAAACATTGTATCCTGAAGGTGGTGTAGTGTATCAGGATAATAATGCACCAGAAGGCGTATACAGCAAGACTTGTGACAGAATTTTGGAGTACAGCCACTTATTTGGGGTATTTTGGAGGAGCAAATCAGAAAACATTTTCTTCCACCCCCTGGCCACTGTTCAGGAAGAGGAATGGCTGCATATATATATATATATATATACAGTCAAACCAAAATTTATTCAGACACCTTGAACATTTCATTCATTATTACAGTTTATTCACTATAGTTTAAAAAAAAGGGTAATAAAATATGACAAGATCTCAGAGTTAAACTGTGTCAGAAAAAAAATATCTTAATTATGTCAGATTACACTTAATTTAATTTACTTTATTTTTTTATCCTCACTTACATAAATGAACTATAGTGTCCTGCACTCACTAGTAAAAATATATCAAAAATATAAAAAATGTTTGAATAATTTTGGTTTGACTGTATATAGACACTGTTATTGAATTGAATTGAATCAACATTGAACTGACTTGAGCTGAATAATGGTAGTGTTGTCTTCTGTAGAGCTGCTTATAGCTGAATGTAACGTGTTTCATAATTTAACTTTGCAACAGAGTTACTGAGCTGAATCAAAAACAACATTGAACTAAATTGAGCTGAATAATATCACTACTATCTTCTGTAGATCTGCTTTACAACTGAAATTCAGTTGGTTTCATAATTGATGAATTTTACAACATTAACACATATTTTCCTGTTTATTAATGTGAAGCTGCATTGACGCAATATGTATGGTATAAAGCGCTATATAAATATATGTATATGTGACTTGACTTGATATATATAATCAAAGTACAATCAGATCGTGATCCATGTGATACCATCACTACTGTATACCATGACACCACCATAGTACTTTTTTTTATTATAAGGGACCCCTTCTGTTTTTCTGTCTTGCAATTCCCCGATTTCATTCCATTTCGCTTTCTCGCTTCCTGACCTGTCCATTTCAGACCTCTCCCCCTTAATGCATTCCTCCCCAGTGGTTAGTGAAGGTTTTTAGTGGGCAGCCTTTACTGGCCATGCTGATATATCAGGCTCTAACACACTACATTGTGAGGCTGTGGTAATTGGCTCTTTGGATGAATCTGAGAAAAAGGCAGACCAAAGAAAGCTGTAAAGGTCAGAAGGGCCACATTAACCATGTGGTGCTTGTTTTGCACTTTCTCTTTGACAACTAAAGCCAGAGCTTGTTAAGCCAAGTTAGAGTATGAACAGAAAGAAAAACTTAATTTTATGTTTCCCGCCATCCTCTTGGGATAGAATGTTCAAGAGCTTTTCTCAGTTTTCAGAGTACAGAACTACTTTGGAAAGCCTAGCCATGTGTTGGTGTCTGTCTGAGTCACGGTCTCTGCTGTAATTGAGCTGATGTAATTTGCACCTCGCTGCTCTTATCCAGTTGCACTGTGATAATGAACAATTCTCTGAATGGCTTCATCATATTTAAATGCCAGAGAGCACAAACTCTCCTCAGTGTCTATGTTATAGTGCTCATCGCAAACGAAAAACACTTGCTCAATGCAGAATATAAATTAGATTTTTACATTTTCTGGTACTTGCATGCAAAATTGGCTGCCACAATACTAGGGTATTCTGCATGGCATTCTGATATTTATATCCACCTTATTTTCAATGTAAGAGCAGCTATGGCGATTTTTAGCCATTTTTGCTTTTGGTGTCAGCTGGATTTTGTAGCTGATTCATATCATTTAAATGTATTATCATAATCATAAACACACTGTTTCATAGCGCAAATAGTTTTACATTTCACTGCACTCTGTTCTTCTTCTTGCTTTTTACCATATAGTGGCTAATGAATCAAAAGTCTCGCACATTCACAGGAAATGCCTTACTTCCTCATTGAAAAATAAGGTGAATATATTATTCTTGTTCCTGTTTAATTTGAAGTTTTTTTAATTCTTTCGCTCATTTTACCATCTGCCAGGCAAAAATCATACATGTCCACAGCTCAAATGAAGCAGAATGAGTTACACACCTGAAGAACAAATCTCTAACTTTACACTCTAAAAAATGCAAAAAAAAAGTTGGGTTGAAAATGGACAAACCCAGCGTTTGGATTGTTTTAACCCAGCGTTTGGGTTGTTTTAACCCAGCGGTTGGGTTAAATATTTGACCAACGTGCTGGGCAGTTTTATTTAACCCAGCTATTTTTTAAGAATTACTATATGGCTGGCTTAAAATGAACCCAAAATAGTTTGGGAATTAAAAATCAGACACATAATTACTAGAATCAGCAATAATAATCAAAAGCTGAACATTTATTAAGTAAGCAATAAGGTACTCGAGGCTGTGCTGTATCGTGAATAAGTCACGGCTGAAGGGGCTAACAATGCTCTTCAGCCATGACTTATGCACGATACAGCACTAGCCTTGAGTACCTTATTGCTTTTATAAAACGGTTAGCACATAATACAAATATTAAAGCCTTCCTTCCGCCGGAAAAAATAATCCCTGACCGTGAACAGCAACGTTAGATGGTGGCAAAGATTGTCTTTATGAGTGAGTCAGTCAGTAGCAAAGACTTTTACATTGAAAAGATCTAATTGTTGTGAACACGGAACAAGACGCAACTGACAAATGCTTTGACTAGTGCTGTCAGTCATGGGAAAACCCCTTAACTGTTAAAAGGACAAGATAATACATCATTTAAACAGATTTTTTATTATGAACATAGGACTGACCTGAAGGAAAATGCTAAATCTGAATGCAGGTAATAATGGATCTCTTTCTCACAATACTCTTCTACATAATACAGTAAGCTTCAATGAACAATATCAATTGAGAACAAACAGTTTATGTTGCTTATCGTGAATAAAACACAGCTATTGACCAATCAGAATCAAGGACAGGAACTAACTGTTTTATAATAAGCAATATAATAAATGTTTATTATAAATGTCAAAAATACATAAAGTAAAGTTTTCTAAATCATCCTTTTACCAGTTTTTAACTGCTGTTTTAGGCAGATGAACTCCTGGTTATGTGTTACCAGCATGATTTCATTGGAAACAGTCCCTTTCTTATGTCCGTACATGTTATGCCATGGGTTTATTAGCTTAACTTTGTCATAACAGGAGGATATTGGTTAACTTAAGCTATCTTCTCATGTTAACATACAATTCTGCAGTCATGCAATGAACCAGGAAAAATCCATTAATGCTTAGCAAAATACTTCCAAATAAACATCTAAAGCATGCTAGTAGTAATAGTCATTCACCCAAACTGTGAATGAAAACAAAATCATCAGATAAAATCATCTTTAATATTTAAACTTGTCATGTTTGCAAAGTTTTGCCCTTGATCTCTGTTTACTGCAGCTCAAGTCCAGGCACTTTCCTCTCGTCTTGATCATGCACATCAAGAGCTTTTCTTCTGAGAGTGGAAATGTGCTGACTGTGTTATGGGCTTCTCTGATTACTTTTAAACTCAAGGCTGCTGACCCACTGCAGTACGTGAAACTTTTCCAGAAACAGGTGGGGCTGCAATGTAGGAGAAAGTGAGGGTTCTGAGGGTTTGTCAGTTGAAGCGATGCTGACTGACTCCACGTGCAATACTTAAGTTGACAGCGATGGCTATGGACACTAACGGTTGCTGGGAAAACAAAAGGGACGTCATGAGGCAGAAGGATCTGTGCTGTCAGGAATGAACCTCTCACTTATACTGCTGGCAGCTTCCTACTTAATCTCTCCTCTTCCCTTTAGCCTCAGGCCACTGACAGCCCCGTTACTGTGTGTGCTTGTTTGAATATATTTCTGTCTGACAGCGGGACAGGAATCTGGACTGTTTGTAAATGCTAAATAATGCTCTTTAGGTGGCTGGGGGCTGATCAGAGGAACATGTCTAATAGGCAGGTCTGCAAGTTGCAAGAATCATCAAGCTCTCTATGTTGAGAGACTGTAAGGGGAAGGACACGGCCTGTTTTGGAAAGACAGTACTTTTACTCCGCAAGGGTGCATTAAATTAATCAAAAGTGACAGTAAAGACTTTTATAAACAAAAGATTTTTATTTCAAATAAATGCTGTTCTTTTTAACTATCTATTCATCAAAAAATTGCTAAACATAAAAACATCAAATTGTATTAAAAGCCAAAGAAAAAAAGATATGTAATGTACCTTAATGCAATCATGTGAGACAGTTCTGGGAGGTCATTATATCAAATCATTTTGATGACAGACTTTGGCTCAGGCATTTCAGAATAACTAAAATAACATTTAAGATGCTGTGCAATGAAACTGATCCGCTGGTTAGTCCAGTTATCCAATCACATCCTCTTTTGAGGCAAAGTCATGCAAGTTTTTTTTTTTTTTTTTTTTTCGCATCAAGGGATTTATTGTGTTTCCATCGCTTATGCGCATGTCTTCTTATGGGATAAAAAAAAATGATCTGACTCTATTGAGCACACACGTTTTTTATGCAATTTTAGAAATTATACTTTTCTAAGTTGGCTTAGTAATAATTATGAGCCAATCACAATAGGAATCAAGTATTTTAACATTAAGCAAATCACAGTGCTTCTATAAGGCTGTGGCTTTTCTGAAAGAGGATATAAGGATAGAGAAGGTAAAATGCTGTCTATTAGTTAAACCAGCACCTAACCAACCATGAATTTCAGTGCTGGTGTCTAAGAAGCACAAGACAACAAGGAATAACCACTGTAAGTTTACATTTTTACATTGTTCTGTGTTCTTCATTCCTCAGATTGAATGCTCAAGTATATCAGAATACTCTGAGAAAATCATCAAGGCCAATCATCTGGACAGTGGTAAGCACATTCGATGTGTGTTTGCTGTGTGTTTCGGTGTGTTTGCTGTGTAGTTGGCTGGCTTGTGTGGGTGTGTGAGAAAAGCAGAATGACAAATAGGATGAGACACTGATAGGATAAAGAGTGGTTGTCGAGCTTTCTTCTATTCAGCCTCCTAAATATACATAATTTAAAACCTCTGCAGTAATCTGAATATTAAGAGAGAATTTAAATTGCAAATATTCTGCTTTGTCAATGATAAAATGAATATAAAGGACACTGTCTTCACAAAAAGACATGTTAATCAGTATTTTTTTTTTTTAAATCATTTTCCAGCAAAAACTACTTTTCAAAAGTTTGGGGTTGGTAAGATTTTTTATGTTTTTAAAAGAAGCCTCTTATGCTCATCGCCATGGAAAAAATACAGTAAAAACAGTACTATTGTATATATATTATTACTATTTGAAAACTAACTTTTCTATTTTAATATATAGTTTAATACAACTTTTCGGATTTAATCACAGTTGAAAACAGTTGTGCTGCTTACTATTTTTTTTTAGAAACTGTGATACTTTTTTCAGGATTCTTTGACTTTTAAATTAAATGCTACATTTGTTAAAAATATTAGGTTACACTTTAAGGTGATGTAGTTAGATTGTACTTACTCAGATGAGTACTGAGTAATATTAATTAAGTACATGTACTTGCTATAGAGTTACGGTTAGGGTTACATGTAATTATGCATAATTTACTGTTATTACTATAGTAAGTACATTTAGTAACATGTAACTATGTCACCTTAAATGAAAGTGTTACCAAATATTACAAATAGAATCCTATCCTAAACCCAAAGCGATTCTTTTCAGTTAGCCTACGGTTAGCAAGAAAACAACACATTGCTAACAGGTTATGGCTCTTTCATTTAGCTTGTACTGCAGTATCTCTTCATGGAAGTTTAACAAAAGCTGATGTTTTGCATTTTCAGCTGGAGTCTCTCTCTCTCTCACACACACACAAACACACACACACACAGACACACACACACACACATTTTGACCCATATCTTTTAACTGGCCTTAAAAATTCAAAGAGTAGAAGGATCTGTCAAGCGTCTCCATGGCCTTATTTGTCTGTGTGTTCCAGTTATAACCATCTTTAAAGGGAAAGTGGAAGAGACGGAGCTGCCGGTAGATCAGGTGGACATTATCATCTCGGAGTGGATGGGCTACTGCCTTTTTTATGAGTCCATGCTGAATACAGTCATCTACGCCAGAGATAAGTGGCTGGTCAGTGTTTATGTGTGTGTGTGTAGTACAGGAAGTATATTGTGTGTGTGGGTACAGCCAATGTCTCTAGAGTGAACATACACTCTCTGCTCTTCATCTTTAGAAACCAGGAGGTCTAATGTTCCCAGACAGGGCTGCTCTATATGTGGTGGCCATTGAAGACAGGCAGTACAAGGACTTTAAGATTCACTGTAAGTCCTAATACACACACACACATACACACACACTAGGCTTGCTGCGGTAGTCTGTTAATGGTGTTACACAGTGTTCGATTGTGTTCCACCGATTACATTACTCGTAATCATTACCCACCGCAACACTACCTCTATTGTGTTGCTTTTTTTTTATAGAAATAAAAACCATTAAGTTCAGTTGGACAATGTACATTATGCTACAATTATAAAATGAAAATTTCTGCTCTGCTCCATATGCAGCACTAGCTGCAGAGTTGCAGCACAGTGCAGCAGAATCAGTACTCACTTATCATGTGAGATGACTGACAAGACCATGGCGGAGGATTTGGTGCACAACAGATCTTGAGTGTCATTGACAAATATCTTATTTTGTAAAATGTGTGGTCAGTACCGCTGCTCCCTATACACAGAGTACGAGTGACCATGAATTTAAAAGCGAAAGTGAAAAGCAAGCGCATATATACAGTCCAAATACACTGTTCACAGTCCAAATATATGTCCAAATACAGTCATGTTCACAGACCATTTTATTAAGTATGTTTGTGTGTATCTTTCAGTTAAAATGTCTAAAAATCCATAAAACAGGATACATTTACACAGCATGAGATTTTAAGAATTGTTTTCATAGATTGTATCTTGAATACAAGTGTATTTTGTCTTACTCTACCAGAATTTTTACGCATAAACAAGTTAAAAACAAATGGGGGAAAAAATCTGCCAATATAGTAAGACCAAATATACTCAAGATGTAATATACCTTCTACAGTGCACATTTCTTGCACTGTAAATTTGAAATCTGATACATTTTGAGACATGAAATAAAGTATTTTCTAGGCCTTAACCATGCTCTTTATCAAAAATCAAATTTCTATGTTTGAGCAGGGTGGGAGAACGTTTATGGTTTTGACATGACCTGCATCAGGAATGTAGCTATGAAAGAACCACTGGTGGACATCGTGGACTCAAAGCAAGTGGTATCCAATGCCTGCCTGATCAAGGTTAGCCATTAAAACACTTTTAAAGAAATCATGTATGTACATGTTTCTCACCGCATGTGTGGTAGACGAGAAGATAAAGTGGATCCACTGAGAATACAGCAGCATTAGTGTGTAACTGATCATTAGCTGCATCACTCAGTGTGACAGTTACATAATGATCCGTTGAAATGCAATTTCATTTCATTATAAACCACTGGAGAAGATGCTGATGAGATGATTATTGGTTGAATCGGATTCATCAAGCCTGGAAAGTTTATGGCTCCACAGATGGACTGTGAAATGCATCTGCAAACCTCTCATTTTAACTGCCGAATGATAATATGAAAGAAATATATTTTAAACAAAAGGCTTTTCGGCTTTTTGCAGACATGAATTTAGCAGTTCTGTCACAACTAATCCAATTTAAAACTTTGATGCAAATAAAAGCTGGAAAACAATTTGATATGTAAAGCTCTAAATAAAGGAATTTGGGCATTTTGTATATATCCTTGTCAGTCGTTGTCTGTACATAGAGTATATACAGTGTTGGGGAAAGTTACTTTTAAAAGTAATGCGTTACAATATTGCGTTGCTTAGTTACTTTTTATGGAAAGTAATCCATTAGGTTACTTTTGCGTTACTTTTTCTCACCTAAGCTGGGCTTGCATGCTTACTTTTTAATAAAAAAGAAAACAAATTCTCTTTTTGGGAAATGTAAAGGCCCTTTCACACCAAAAGTGAGATGAATAAGCCTCAGGCTGAAGGAAATTCAAATTCATGCCTGTACAAAGGTCAATAAATGGGAAAACAAAGTAACTTGTGTTACTTATTTGAAAACGTAACTTGTAAATTTATAAATTTAAAAGTAATGCGTTACTTTACTTGTTACTTTAAAAAAAGTAATCTGATTTCATAACTCAAGTTACTTGTAATGCGTTACCCCAACACTGCATACTGTATATACATGTTGACACTAAAAAAATATATAATATAAATATACATATCACGATATATATTATTTTTTTCCCAATAATAATTTATTTTATATATACTTATATTTTATATATACTTATTTAATATACACTGATAAATAACATTTTTAATATCCTGACTGAAAATATGTTGCCAGAGAAGTGTGCTTTTGCTGTCTTTCTTTAAAATAATGTTTTACATCTAATGTAATGACATTCATGCATTTTTAGGGGTCGTTTAATTGGCCTAATACCATTTGGAGCCGTTGTATGCCGCTTTCTTTTTCTACTGAGTGAAGCGTGTCCTGAACTGACCTTTCATCTTATGGAATAAGAGGAAATTAAATCATTATATTGTGTCCTTTACTCACATCCATCTTTCTTTAAAGTTTAGATAAAGTAACTTTAAAGACCAGATCTGTCCAGTGAAGCAAAGCTGGGGGATAATGGATGAAGGCACTTAAATTAAGTGTTGAATGGAAGTGTGATGCACGCACTCACACGGACCTCCTCTCTTGCCTTGTTTGATACAGTGATTAATGCTCCATTTCAAACTTTGTGCTTTATAACTGAATCTAAAGTAGATCGGACATGTTTACAAATGGGAAGCCTGGTGACTAATGGAGGTGAGAGTGAGAGGAATATAAAACCACAAAGAGAGAGAGAGAAGGTTTATACTTACAAATAACAGTTTCCTGTTGTTTTTCAAGTAAATATATCAGTGGTGAAAGAGGCAGGGCTCAGTTTACTGTTGGGAAATGATGGAGTCTGAAACAGCTGTCTGAATGTACTGATCCAAGAGCAGTAATAACATCCTAACGTAATTACTGAAATGCTACCAGTACAGTATGACATTTCAGAAGAAGAGATAGAGAGAGAGAGAATAAGAGATCAAGCTGCATGCTGATCTTTTTTATTCTCTCCCCAGGAAAGAGAAATGAATGGAAGCTCGTTACCACCACGGAATAAAACAATAAAAAAGATAATTGCGACTATTTATCTTACAATTATGATTTTTTTATGAGTTACGAGTTTATATCTCGCAATTCTGACTTTATAACGCAATTTTGAGTTTATATCTCACAAATCTGATTTTTGTTTTCTCAGAATTGTGAGATATAAACTTGGAGTTGAGAGAAACAATGTCAGAATTGTGAGCTGACTTTTTTCCTCAGAATTGCAAGTTTATATCTGACAATTCAGACTTTATAACTCAAAATTGCGAGTTTATATCTCATAACTCCAAGGAAGAACATCAGAATTGTGCGATATAAACTCGCAATTGTGAGAAAAAAGTCAGAATTGTGAGATAAAAAGTTGCAATTATCTTTTTAATTTTTATTCTGTGGCCATTCAAATTACTAAAGATATCTCTTTAATATTTCATCTGTTTCTCCTAGACAGCAAGGAGATACCAAAGTCTGCAATCAAACGTAAAAGATTTAAATACTCAAACATTTCTCATTCTACCAAGACCAAATGATCTGTTATTCTGCATATCAATCTTATAGGTCTTATATTCTTGCTGAAATTTTTCTTACAGAAAATTTTGAGACATAGTTGATCCTTAAAAGAAACACAACTGAGAACTTCATTAGGTACCTTAGACCCTAAAATACAACTTTAAGCTTTGCTCATCTTCTCTCAGGAAGTGGACATCTACACGGTGAAGCCAGAGGAACTGTCCTTCACCTCCTCCTTCTGTCTGCAGATCCAGAGGAATGATTACGTCCATGCTTTGGTCACCTACTTCAATATCGAATTCACCAAGTGTCATAAAAAGACGGGCTTCTCCACAGGTATCATGTTTTAAAACTTCTCTATGTTCTGCACCTGTGGCCACAGTGGTGTATATGAATGTGTACTTTGTGGTCGATGTCTGCCCTCTAGTGGCTCAGTTATGACATGGCACTGCCAAAGACATTGCATTAAACCAAAACAGACACCAAAGATTTAAGGTAAACTTCTAAAATGAAAACCAGGTACACAAAGTTTGTAAGTCCTTCTTGGGATGAAGCCTTTGCCGAGTTTGCTCATTAAAATTAATTTTGTTCTTGACGTTCACCCAGTAGGCCAAACCTTTTGGGGCTGAAAATAATTGGTAACCAGCTGGTGTGTAACAAAATACATGAATAAATAATTATGAATACATACACATTATTGACTTTATATCCTATAAGTTTACCAAGCCACATCCACATAACTCAATTAATATTTACGCACAATACCATTTCGTTCATATTCGCACAGTAAATGTTTTACAGCTTGACGGAATGCAGAAGCGTAAGTGTGTTGCAACGTGTTTTGAAGTAAAAACTCATGACGCAAGACGCCGAAGAACATACATGATCTAGCGCTATTCATAAAATGCGTGTTAAACGCTATTTGTGTATGGATATATTAGGGAGTTTATTATTATGTACCTTACTTTAAAGCAAAGTCAGACACAATGATGGTGCTAATGCGGTCGTTCCAGTGTTGCCAGATTGGAAATGTCCTAGTATTGTACCAGAAGTTCAAAATTATCTTATTTGGAAGAAAATTATCATACACGAGTTTTTAGTGTAGGTAAATGAACTAAATTAATAACTAATGATTTTTTACAACGGAATGAATCAATACTGAACTTACTTAAGCTGGACAATATACAGCCAAAATTATGTTCCCTCTATCTCTGTAAAGCTATAGACCTTATGCGCCAGAGAAACAAGTGCGCCGCCATCTTTATAATACTGTCTTTGAACTTCCGTTTTTGCGTAGCTCTGTATATTTCTATGGCATGGCTGTCAAAGAGTAACTAGCTGGTGAAGTGGATTTACTTGTTGTAGAGTTAATTAAAGTTATCATGAGCATTGTAATGTTTAAAGCCGATGTCTTAACAAATGTCGGGAAGATTTTAAAACGAGCAGCTCATTCATAAATGCGTAAGATCGCTGTGGAAATACAAACCGGAAGTCAAAAGACAACGAGTGCAGCGCTGAAAAGGGGCGGGGCTACATAAGGTCAATACTTTGACACAACCTGCATTGTAAAAAGCGCTATATAAATAAAGGTGACTTAAATACAGCCATTTATCTAGACCAACAACTTTTTGACATGACCTGCAAATTACCACAATAGATAAATAACTAGGCGTACCTTAGTGGGAAACAATGACCTAAAAGCACTGCGGCAGGAACTGTGCTCGTGAGAGAGAGTCATTCTCCACGATGATTGGCTGAGAAGACCGAAGTGTCACGAAGTTCTGAAATTATCGTACATTATGGGATTTTTTTCATTATTGATCGTACATCGTACAGAGGTCAAAATTATTGTACAAATACGATAATTATCGTACGTCTGGCAACACTGGGTCGTTCAGATGTAACTGCGAGTAGCGCCCTCTGTTGGTCTGCCGTCTTTCTTGCCACATTTCATTATACAGTAATTGACATGAAATATTTTTGTGTAAGTATAAAGTCCTCTGCGTTATTAATTCTGTCCCCAAAGTCTTGTTTAGCACCTGGACACAAATTAGATCTGTGCTGCTGGTTTACACTGATGATTTTTGGTGGGTTTTGTTGTATTTTTTTTCCTTAGCAGTCTGATGCATTGTATCTTAGTCAAGAGAGTACCTGACTCCTGGATGTTGAATTTCAGTCTTGTAAGGTGTTGTGGGATTCTGATCTGAGGGCTCTGTTAAGTTCTATTGACCTTTCAGGCTCAATGTATTGCTGAGTCAGCATACAGACGTTTCCTCTTGGGTGGAACCACAAGTGATCTTTCAGCTGGCAAGAAAACTAACACATAGAGTCATTTCTTCCTCTCTCAAATGCA
This sequence comes from Ctenopharyngodon idella, assembly GCF_019924925.1. NCBI lineage: Eukaryota > Metazoa > Chordata > Actinopteri > Cypriniformes > Xenocyprididae > Ctenopharyngodon > Ctenopharyngodon idella. The sequence goes on along the minus strand of NC_067237.1, from coordinate 27,448,418 downwards.
CACACACACATACACACACAACATTTGCAACTTATTTGAAATCTTGAAAGAAGTGCAGGCTTTATTTCTGGGAAAGCATGAAAATCTGAATTTGTGAAGTGAATTTGTCAGGGTTAGTACAAGAATTACTTGTATGTTGTTATGCAGTTTCATGTCTATAACAAAATAAAGACAGTCAAGATGATCATTATATATATCATTTAATAAGAAAGACAGCATGGAATATTCAGCAGCAGCCATTATATACGAAATATTTGACCTTTAAAATTCAGCAACCAATCAGAATCAAGTGTTTCAGAGAGCCCCGTAATAGTGTGTGATATAGCCTATTATTTATTTAATGTTATATTGTATATATTTTGTCTTCTATTCACTGTAGCACCAGATTCCCCATACACACACTGGAAGCAGACAGTGTTTTATCTGGAGGAGTATTTGACTGTGAAAAGAGGAGAGGAGATAGTCGGCACTGTCAGCATGAAGCCAAACGAGAAGAACGTGGTATGTGCCCCCATATTAAAATATGCTTTCAAGACCCTTCTTCCTTTCTTTCTTTCTTTCTGTTAATTAAAGTCCCCCTGTAGTCAATTATTTTATCCCTTAAAACTCATCTTTGATCACCAAAATGACATATTTTAAAAAAAATTCAAGTGAAAAAAATTTCTTCATGCCTTAAAATAGCTTGAATGTAGCTCTACACCCTTGCCTCATTTAATATACACGGATCAATGAATATGCAAATTAGCCCCACCTCCACTCGCTCACGCCAGCTCGGAGAGTCTACTGTTGCTGTAGTGACGAGCAATTTGTTGTTTGTGTTGTGGATATTTAAGAAAAAATCTTGCTTCGCTTCGTATATTCAGTTTACCAGCTGTGCAACTGAACTGCTCATATTTTCTGACGCTTAAATTGTGTTTTAAATTATGAATTGGTAAAACGCCTTTGCAAGACAGTCTGACTGAATCCACTCGCATTCGTTTGGACTGTTCTCTCACTGAATCACCTGAAGCGATTTCTCAGTAAAACAGACAGTATCGAGAGAACAAGCAGCAGTTTTCCTCTGTGAACATGTGCTAAATGGATGTTTGACAATTTCGTTGCTTTTGGAGTTTTCAGATTTAAAAAAAAACATTCAGATGAAATCCTGCAGGCCCCCGCTTAAAGGTGCAGTGTGTAAATTTTAGCGGCATCTAGTGGTGAGGTTGTGAACTGCAACCAACGGCAGCTTACCCCCCCGTCTGGGCAACACAAATCAAAGATGTTGTCGTCTGAGACAGAGAGTACATTAGCCAGTCAAGCAATGAGGTTTCTTCTTACTTCTAACAAAGAACGGTCTCTGCTTCTAATAAACCAGACGACTACTACTACTACTACTTCTTCGTGTGTATTTAACGTAGTGACGATGCAAGTTGCCTCTAAAAACACGAACGATTTAGAAGAAGAACAACATAGTGATGAAACGCGCTCTGTAGAGTGTTTGTCCATTTAGGGCTGCTGTAGAAACATGCTCGTGCAAAATGACGACTTGACATGGAGGGGGGACCCTGTCAATAGAGCCTCCCAAATTTTATACATTGCACCTTTAAAGGGGTCATATGATGCGTTTTCATGTTTTACTTTTTCTTTAGTGTGTTATGCAGCTGTTTGTGCATCTATAAGACCTGCAAAGTTACAAAGCTCAAAGTCTCCCTCAAAAATATTTATTCTATCTAAAAGAGAAGGCAGATCCAGACCTAGATCGAATTCTCCTTCACATACCTACATCACTATAATAATGCCGCCCAAATGCATACGCAAAGAAAGAAGGCGTGGCTTCAGTTATCGTAGTAGTGTTGTCGCCGCCATGTCGTGGAGACACTGTGTGTTTCTATGCGAAAGCAAAAGCACTTCCGAAAGTGGACGCAATTAGGAATCAGTGGTTAAGATTTATTTACAACTCAAATGCTTCCCAGACTATACAGGTGCTGGTCATATAATTAGAATATCATCAAAAAGTTGATTTATTTCACTAATTCCATTCAAAAAGTGAAACTTGTATATTATATTCATTCATTACACACAGACTGATATATTTCAAATGTTTATTTCTTTTAATTTTGATGATTATAACTGACAACTAAGGAAAATCCCAAATTCAGTATCTCAGAAAATTAGAATATTACTTAAGACCAATACAAAGAAAGGATTTTTAGAAATCTTGGCCAACTGAAAAGTATGAACATGAAAAGTATGAGCATGTACAGCACTCACTACTTAGCTGGGGCTCCTTTTGCCTGAATTACTGCAGCAATACGGCGTGGCATGGAGTCGATCAGTCTGTGGCACTGCTCAGGTGTTATAAGAGCCCAGGTTGCTCTGATAGTGGCCTTCAGCTCTTCTGCATTGTTGGGTCTGGCATATCACAGCTTCCTCTTCACAATACCCCATAGATTTTCTATGGGGTTAAGGTCAGGCGAGTTTGCTGGCCAATTAAGAACAGGGATACCATGGTCCTTAAACCAGGTACTGGTAGCTTTGGCACTGTGTGCAGGTGCCAAGTCCTGTTGGAAAATGAAATCTGCATCTCCATAAAGTTGGTCAGCAGCAGGAAGCATGAAGTGCTCTAAAACTTCCTGGTATATGGCTGCGTTGACCTTGGACCTCAGAAAACATAGTGGACCAACACCAGCAGATGACATGGCACCCCAAAACATCACTGACTGTGGAAACTTTACACTGGACCTCAAGCAATGTGGATTGTGTGCCTCTCCTCTCTTCCTCCAGACTCTGGGACCCTGATTTCCAAAGGAAATGCAAAATTTACTTTCATCAGAGAACATAACTTTGGACCACTCAGCAGCAGTCCAGTCCTTTTTGTCTTTAGCCCAGGCGAGACTCTTCTGACGCTGTCTGTTGTTCAAGAGTGGCTTGACACAAGGAATGCGACAGCTGAAACCCATGTCTTGCATACGTCTGTGCGTAGTGGTTCTTGAAGCACTGACTCCAGCTACAGTCCACTCTTTGTGAATCTCCCCCACATTTTTGAATGGGTTTTGTTTCACAATCCTCTCCAGGGTGCAGTTATCCCTATTGCTTGTACACTTTTTTCTACCACATCTTTTCCTTCCCTTCGCCTCTCTATTAATGTGCTTGGACACAGAGCTCTGTGAACAGCCAGCCTCTTTTGCAATGACCTTTTGTGTCTTGCCCTCCTTGTGCAAGGTGTCAATGGTCGTCTTTTGGACAACTGTCAAGTCAGCAGTCTTCCCCATGATTGTGGAGCCTACAGAACTAGACTGAGAGACCATTTAAAGGCCTTTGCAGGTGTTTTGAGTTAATTAGCTGATTAGAGTGTGGCACCAGGTGTCTTCAATATTGAACCTTTTCACAATATTCAAATTTTCTAAGATACTGAATTTGGGATTTTCCTTAGTTGTCAGTTATAATCATCAAAATTAAAAGAAATAAACATTTGAAATATATCAGTCTGTGTGTAATGAATGAATATAATATACAAGTTTCACTTTTTGAATGGAATTAGTGAAATAAATCAACTTTTTGATGATATTCTAATTATATGACCAGCACCTGTATATGCTGCTTAATATTTTTTCTCCTCAAAAATAAATAAATTGAATTAGAAATTGTTGTTTTATGTAACGTTTTAATCATTACTGTCACTTTTGATTAATTTGATCAATTATAATTCAATAACTCTAACTTTTGAATGGTAGTGTATAATTCATTTCAACTTCCTTTACTCAAATTGTTATAATGATTCTGCAGTTTAACGTTTCTGTTTTTTCCTTTTTCTATCCAGCGTGATCTGGACTTTACCTTTGAGCTGGATTTTAAAGGTCAGCTATGTGAGGCCGCTATCGCTCACGACTATAAGATGCGCTAAGTGTCCAGCAGAGGCGAGAGACGGTTCTTGACAGCACTCAGAGAAGCAGAGGCAGGAGCCGCTCCAGATCATAGCTACAGCGACACAGAGAGAAAGATCAGGACAGAAGTTATCTCTGGGAGTCTTGCCAATGTTTTTTGGAGCGGGGTGGCACTTCTAGCAATAGCGTCCTTGCCTTTGCCAACTATAGCCTGCACTAGTACGCCATCTCTCCGACTGTTCAGGGGCCAACTATGACTACACCCCACTGCAAACAAAAGAATGTCATGGGCTTATGAATGTTAAGTGTTAGTTTATGGTTGCTTTGCTTTTTATATTAGGAGTGTGAGTTCATGTTGAAGGTGTGCTTCCCAGTCCCAGACATTGAGAACTTTAACATATTGTATTAAGAGAATTACTCCACTTACATGCCTGTAGTAATAATTCATTTAAACTGAATTTAACAACTTCAATGCAGTAGGATAAGTCATCTTGTAGATTTAGGATCAGGTTTTGACAAAAATCCAGGTCATTCTCAGGAAACGAGGCCATTTTTGTTAGAAGATTTCAGGTTTTTTCTTAAATATCATTCGCCAGTACCACGTTATTTTTTAAAGTCAGCATTTCTTTTTTGCTTTGTGCTTAGAACTTTTTTTTTCTTTCCGTAAAGCATTAGGCCTAATCCCTATGATTTTTTTCCCCACCTGGTTTGCAAAAACAACTATTGAGCTTTACAAAGCCCATACACATAAAAAAACAAAACAATATACCATAAAAATATTGATAAAGACTGTAAGAGAAACCACATGGTGAAACATTTTTATGACGTTAAAATATATTGTCAAAAAGATCAATTTTGTTTAAATTAAAGACTATAGAATAACACAAGATGCGTCACTCGTATTGTTTTGAATGGGTGAAAGTGCAACGCGCAATATGGCGGAATAAGTCCCGCCTTCTAAATAAGAGCCAATCGTCGATTGGTAAAGTCATCGCGTCACTGCAGCGGCCGTTAGAAGCTCCGGTTCCTATAGAAACAGTCAGACGCGCGCCTCCGAAATGAGGCACAAGAGACGCGCATTTAGGTCTGCGCATGCGCATTAGCTTGATCCAGCCTGAATAATACCGTTTTTTGTCATGATTCGAGCGTTTAGAAACAAAATTTATGAGACAGTTGTTGTCAGATTTCATTGGTGATTTCAAATATGAAATTTAATCGAAAGCTTGGCAAACAACTTTGGAGAATTTGATGTTTCCCCATTCAAAGAGATAGGAGCTGCACTTGGATGCCCGAGAGGCGCTTCAAAGATGGCCGCCGAGTGAAATTACTTGTCTTATCTGCATTTTTTAAAATTTAAGCATTTTATACATAGACATGACATATTTTCATTTCAATAAAAGCAAAATTTAGTTAGCATTTGTTTTTGATTCTTTATATTATATTATATTGTGATGGACATGCAAATTAGAATGAAACTGCATGGCAACTGCATGTTGCAAAGAAAACGATACATTTATATAAGTTTTATTTTAAAAGTTCTGTGCATTAAACACCAAAGTTAATTTTTTATAGTATAAAATTGTTAGGTTCTGTATCCTATTAATTGTACGTAGTGCCTCATGTGGACACCATTTCCTGAGAACGACCCATCCATAACAAAATTAAGTTTTGAGGCATCAATGACACTTTTAAACCTATAAATGTTTTTCCGCCTATATGGAGAACATAGGAAAATGAATCAGAAGCTAATAATGGAATTTACAAGCCGAAAGAGTGATTGCAATACAGCGATGTGATGAAATTGTGAATTTGTTTTTCTAGTATAGCTTTATGAGATTGCAATATGTAGTGTTAGTGTTATTTATGATTCTAGATGTGTGATAATTACATTTCCACTTGCATCTGCTGAGCACAGAGTTGAAAATAGAGAAAGAGAAATAGCACATAATACATATCAAAACATAGATGCCATGTGGAATGTTGGCTCTGTCTGCGGTGAGATCTTGATGAGCTGGACTCAGATGGCATGCTGCTCTTCACCTGTGCTCTTATTAGAGTCTTTGCCAAGACGATGACTGGGATCCGTCCCGTCCCGGTACATTTGTGACCCCCGTGTCACAGCTGATTGTACTGTTCAAGTCCTCACCAAAGACATTCAATTCACTAGCAAAGCACATTGTCCTTTATTATGTGTTAAATTTATTGTTCATAATAAGTCCCCCTCTCCCCCCTCCTTTAAGTATTCATCTAGTTCAACTAGGGTCTGATGGGTCTTGGTGGAATATTGTGCAATATTGGGAATGTGAAAAGTATAAACTGTGTATTCTCTGTGCAGAACAATGTTTTCCTCATCCAATATTGTATTTCCAGAACTAATTGAGTGTTTGTTATTGAAATTTGAGGTTTACATGTTAAAAATGTTTTAAAATGATAATTCTGCCATGATTTGAGCATCTATCAAGATAATAGTAAGTAACATAGCTTAAAACTAATAAAATGAAAGCTAAGTAAAATGTTTAGGTGTACAAAAGCATGCCTTATTGAAAGCGTATTTGACTGTTTATAAAACTTGACATATTGCTGTTATGAAAGATAAATATGTAAGTGAAATAAAAAGAAAACATTTGTTTATGTAAGATGTTGGATGGTATAGCAAAAAAAAAAAAAAAAAAAAAAAAAAACAATAAAAGCCATTTGTCCATTAAATACTTGATTGTGCTCTAAATGTAGTACCACTTGTAGTCCACAAGGGGGCTTGAAAAGATTATGAAAAAACGGACACAAGTCTATCTAACATGCTGGCTATATTTGAAAGGTAATGCTAGTACTGGTTACTGCATTTTGCACAATATGTACCGCTTACAATATACTTTTTAAGTATGGGAAACATGCTATATGCAATACCAAATGTTTCAGTAGGCTATAATGTTGTCACATGAACTCATTACGCTCAATGTTTCCTTTAAAGGTGCAGTGTGTACATTTTAGGAGGATCTATTGACAGAAATGAAATATAATATACACACCTATGTTTTCAGTAGTGTATAAAGACCTTACATAATGAAGTTATGTTTTTATTAGACATTTCTATCTACACCGCGGGTCCCCTTACATGTTAAGTCGCCATTTTGCGCCGGCACCGTTTCTACAGTAGTCCTAAACGGACAAACTGCTTTACAGAGCGCGTTTCGTCACTATGTTGTTGTTGTTGTTGTTCTTCTTCGTTTATATTTTTAGAGGCAGCTTGCATAATCACAACGTTGAATATGCAGGAAGAAGAAGAAGAAGAAGAAGAAGTAGTAGTAGTCGTCTGTTTTATTTGGAAGCAGAGACCGTTCTTTGTAAGAAGAAACCTCATGGCTTGACTGGCTACTCTGTTCTGTCTCAGACGACGACATCTTTGTCGTTCTTTGTCCGAGCAATTCACAACCTCACCGCTAGATGCCGCTAAAACGTATACACTGCACCTTCAATATAGCAGGTTAAATTTTTTCAAAAAAAAAAAAAAAAAAAATACAGTAATAAAGTGTGCTCTGGTTGTGTACTGCACATTTTGGAAAATGTGCACATTAAACAACCATACTGTGCACATTATACAAACTGCATACTAAGAGATACTGTACACTATTTTGAACATAGCCATTGTGTATATGATAATACCAATAAATATTTATTTAAAGGGGGGGCCCACAGTGTAAAGAGTATTTGCATATGGCATGTTTATAAAGGCATGAAATGTCTGTGCATTAAATAGTTTATTTAAACTGGTAATACCGGTTTAAACTCAGGCTGAGCTTTCAGAACAATGCCTTAAATATTTGAATTATTTTTTTCTAGTGTTAATTGTTAGTTGGCATGTAGTCCTCTTTCCATTTCCTTGAAAGCACAAACTGGAATTAATGCAAACATAGTATTCTTTATTACAACATTTCACTCAAAATACATTTCTATTTAATATTTACACATTACACATGTACATCATAAAGCAGGCACCTTTACAAGACTACATGAGTGTGAAATCATCTAAAACATTGACATGGTGTACAGATTTAGTGTCATTCTGACCAGCTGTGATAGAGAATCAATGTGTGAATCCACATGAAAGCTCAATTTACGTATCATGACTCATATTGTGATTACTGAAGGACTTGATAAAACATAGTAATAAGCCTTATTGTTCATCTCAAATATGCATAAGCCCACTGTCTGGTGGACAATTAATGCATCCCCAAAAATGGAAGGAAGTTATGTTATTTATGGTAAGTGTGAACAGTAACAAATGCTACATGACGTTTTGCACTGATTTAACACTGACTGCATTAAATTACAAATATAGGCTACATATATACACATTACTGTTGGCACAATACATAAAATACAACCAAAAAGTGTTCTGAAATCAACATTAGACAAAATCTATTTCAATAAATCAATCGTTTCAATGTAGTAAAGCAAACAACACTGAACCCTGTTAAAACCGAATTCTCATGCAAACCATCCGTTTGCTTCATGGCAGTGTATTAAAAATATTCACGCTGCTGATAGCAAATAGAGACATTTTTCAGAATGTGTCTGCTTGCTAGGAATAATAAAGGAATAATTCAATATCTTCAATCCACCATTAGTAATAAATAATACATTTGTGCAAACGACTGTAAACAAACTAGGATGTGTAGGAGCTTTGTTTGCTCATTTAAAATATACTTTCCTAGACCTTCATATTAAAAAGATAAAGTACAACAACTGTTAATACGAAAATACAGCTTTGTTTACTTCAATAGTGTGACGGGTGATTTAAATGACCTTAATAGGGACACGTTTGATGAATTCTAGTAAGTGTACAAAACTATAGTGCACTACTTAAAGCCCTACATCTAAATGTTATCATAAAACTCATCAGTTTCACACTGTAAAGAGGTACTGGTTTATGAAAAAAAAAAAAGACCAAACATTTTTAACTCTACAATGGTCATACAAAAATGCAAACATAAGAGAAAACAGTAACATGAGAGCAAGAAAAACCAAATCAGCATTAACACCAAGGTTTCTGTGAGTGTTTATGGATGGCTGTCTACTAGCAGCAGGACTTCTTCTTAGCTGCGTTGTCTACTAGTGACACGGTTTTCTCTTTTTCTCTGTCCTCTTGTTCTTTCAGAACTCTGGCAGAGAGAGAAAAAAAAAAAGTGTCTCATCTTATAAGGTGCAGTACAATGCAACAAAATAATAATGTGGGAATAATAGCCTGGCTGAATCGTCAGTGCTGAAAATCTATAATTTTTGCTGTTGGATATGCAATTAACTTTTCCAGGTATTAAGAATTGTTATGCCAACACTCTATTCACTTACTGAAGCATACTTTTAAGCTTGTAAACTAAGGTTAGTGGCATAAAATATTGAAAGTAGAATTGTATATTTCTTCATGTTACAGTGTGTGTTTATGTAAGTGAAAATCTGTATTTATTTGTTTTGCATGGGCAGAAATTCTTCTTCAACATATTTTTTATTTTTCATTCTTATTTTATATTTTCTATAGAACTGTTCGACAACCAGGAACTCTGCGCCATTTTTTAAATACCAATCTATTATTGTGGTATCATAGATTACAGACAAACCCGGCACCAAACACGTAAAAATGAAACAAACTGTGGTTGGTTGTTTGTTTTGTGGTTGTCAGGCAGTCATTTCCTGTCTATGGGGCCCGTTCACACGAAATGCATTTTTGCGTTTGAGGGCAGTAGAGAATGAAAAAAAAAAAACAGTAAGGTCTAGAGACGCAAATTCTTTAAGCTTAAGCGCCGCATTTGCAGAACAGTGTATCATGCATGAAACGCGGGCACAAATGTCAAATACATCCATCTAGCGTATGTTTACATAGAAAAACCAAGGAAATTCTGCGCAGTTAAATGCAAAAACGCGTTCTGTGTGAATAGGGCGGTTCTTGACCAGATTAAACTGCAAAATGTTTTAAAAACACTCGTCTACACCGATCAGGCATAACATTATGACCACCTTCCTAACATTATGTTGGTCCCCCTTTGGCCAGCCTTCGCTCCCCACGTGCATCAGTGAGCCTTGGCCGCCCATGACCCTGTTGCCGGTTCACCACTGTTTCTTCCTTGGACCACTTTTGATAGATACTGACCACTGCAGACAGGGAACACCCCACAAGAGCTGCAGTATTGGAGATGCTCTGACCCAGTCGTCTAGCCATCACAATTTGGCCCTTGTCAAACTCACTCAAATCCTTACGCTTGCCCTTTTTTCCTGCTTCTAAAACATCAACTTTGAGGACAAAATGTTCACTTGCTGCCTAATATATTCCACTCACTAACAGGTGCCGTGATGAAGAGATAATAAGTGTTATTCACTTCACCTGTCAGTGGTCATAATGTTATGCCTGATCGTTGTATATTGTGATTTTAAAAGAAGTTAGTCATATAAAAAATTTGTTAATAAACTCGGTTACAAAGGTGTCCTTGTTACAGTGCAATTATACATTTACGTACTGAGTAATATCAATTAACAACATGTACTTACTATAGGGTTAGGAATAGGGTTTGGTTTAGAGTAAGTTGCTTGTAATTATGCATAAATTACAGTAAGTACATAATGTGTAACACTACAATAAATTGTAACAATAAACTCTTACCTTGCCATGTGAATCATGGACTCTGTCACATTGTGGTTTGAAAAAGCACTGCACTCATAGAAAATCAATTGAAAGTCCTGAAAAAGTGAATAAAATGACAAAATAAGGTATGTTAGAATAAAGGGTCATTCAGTATGGTTCTTAATGTCTGCTGAGTACGTAAAACAGTAACTGACAGGAAACCACTTCATACATCTCATCAAACTACAAACTGATTCTCCATGTCTGAGTCAGTTCTTTTACATTTCAAGAGCGCAATGCTTAAAATGTTTAATGGTGATCCATGAGTGCCACTCCAGGGCCCAGATTCACTCACCTTGGCTAATTTCTCTCCTGTTCCCAGTGGTATTTCTCTCTGGCCATCTAGATCAGTCTTATTCCCCAAGAGCATGATGGGAATGTCCTCACCTGCTCCCTCCTGTAATATGAAAAATGACAACCACTTCCCATTATAAACAATAAAAACTGCAGTGTCGATACTGTTTAACTTGAAATAAGCATTTTAATCGCTTTTTTGGTTAAGATATACTTCTGTTCAAAAGTTTGCGATTATTAATATATAATGTTTTTGAAAGAAGTCTATTATGCTCACCAAAGCTGAATTTATTTGATCAAAAACACAGTGAAAAAAGTAATATCGTAAAAGGTTATTACAATTTAAGATAAATGTTTTCTATTTTAATATATTTTAAAATGTAATTTATTCCTGTGATGGCAAGGATGAATTTTCAGCATAATTATTCCAGTCTTCAGAGTCACATGACCCTTCAGAAATCATTCTAATATGCTGATTTGCTGCTCAAGAAAGAATTATTATTATCAATGTTAAAATCAGTTGCTCTGCTTCATATTTTTGTGGAAACCATAATATATATATATATATATATATATACACCTTTAGTATTCTTTGATGAATAGAAAAAGCATTTATATGAAGTTTAAATCTTTTGTAACATTATAATTGTCTTTACTGTCGCTTTTAATAGCTAATTTACATAAAAAAGAGAAGGAAAAAAGCGCAAAACCACCAACTGCTACTTGCTACTACTAGTCGGAAGTAAATAATATTTATAATTGATCATAACTAGAGTGTGTTTTATTGGACAAAATATTTCTTTACCCTATTATTTCATTAATATTTCAATCAATTTCTCAAACAAACTTCATTTTAGATATGTATGTGTACATAAGCATACATTTTGTCATTTACTCATAGAGAAAGTGAAAATGAATGACTCACCTGCACGCTGGCCAGCCACTGCCTCACTGCTGTGAAAGTCTGCTCATTAGTGATGTCATACACCACTACCACACCATCGGCCTTGCGAAAAAACTGCTTGGTGATGCTGCGATACCTGACGACGGAAACCCACAATGAAACTTCTGCATTAATCTTTTGCATTTATCTGTTAACTTAGTAGACACAATAGCAACAGAACAACTAGGTCTCTGATAACATACGCACTATAATTCATTAAACTTGTTTCTATTAGAACATATCACTCACCTCTCCTGTCCTGCTGTGTCCCACATTTGAAGGGCTACCTGGCTGTTGTCCACTGTCAGAGTCTTCACACTGTAGTCAATACCTGCACACACATCACACAAATGAAAGAAGTCAGTCTGAAGGAGGAGGAAGGGGGTCTGGCATTTAATGTCTTCATGCTTTTTTTCCATCCCAGAGGAAGCTCCACATGCACAAGCCCTGACTAAAGGGCAGATGGAATTGATTTGAGGTTTTAGTCAATACCAAGTTATTGATAAATTTTTAAAACCAGCTAAATACAGGAATCATGCAAATTGAGACACATTATGTTATGATGTCTTTAACTTTCAATATTGAGGCAGTTACTTTGCAAACAAAATGGGTCAAAAAGTACAGTGATATTACTTTTTTTTTTTAGAACCATGGTATTCTTTTTAAGTACCATGTAAATAACATAGTGCATGAATATGATAATCAATCAGTGTCATAGCACATATCAAAATGTGTGGTATTACAGCATCATGGTATTGTCACGGTGCTATTTTGTAAAGCCATTTTACTTTATTGTAAAAATACACTAAATTATTTTTTAAAAAATTAGATTTTTTTATTTTCATTTTAAGAAATTAATACTTTTATTCAAAAAGGGCAGATTATTGATCAAAAGTGACAGTAAAGACTTTAATATTGCTTAAAAAAAAAAACAATTTCAAATAAACGTTTCTATTCATCAAAATGTTTCAGTTTCCACAAAAATATTAAGCAGCACAACAGTTTTCAACATTGATAATAGGTTCCTTGAGCACCAAATCAGCATATTAGAATGATTTCTGAAGGATCATGTGACATTGAAGACTGGAGTAATGATGCTGAAAATTCAGCTTTGCATCACAGGAATAAATTACTTTTTAAAATATATTAAAATAGAAAAATTATTTTAAATTGTAATAATATTTCACAACACTGTTTCTATGTCATCTATACTACTTAGTGTTACATTTGAAACAGTCCTCACTGTGATAACGTCACGACTGTTTCAAACGTTGTGTGAGACTAAATATCTTTTAACAGTGTCACTGTCATCAGCATGTGGAGAATTAACAGAACCAACAACACAGTGACAAGTTGTGAAACAAGCCAAAAAATAGCTTTAGAGCAACATGAGGGTAAGTTAATCATGACAGTTTTAATTTTGAGTGAACTAGTGCTTTAATATTGAGGCTATTTAGGTTAAATAAATCAAAATACCTATAGACACAAGTAAACATTAACAAGTGAATAGAAGGCCACTGACCTACAGTAGCACATGTACCAGGGTGGAAACAGTCGTCACAGAAGCGACGTAAAAGAGATGTTTTTCCCACGCTGGAATTCCCTACCAGAACAATCTTAAACAAGCGATCTGGACCTAAATTGGACCCTTCATCCTAGAAAAAAAAAAAAAAAAAAAAGACACCAAGATTAGTAGAAGCGGAAAAAACCTCCATTTACCCAAACGCTCATATTTTATACCAAATGTCCAAAATTAGCATTTATCATGCACCAAATGCAAGTACATTGTATTTTGAATTGTAATAAAAATAATAGTATAACCTGCTAATGTCAGCAAATCCATTAAAAAGAAGCAAACAATTAATAAATTATAGTTTCACAGAATATTGTCTCAATTCATTAACTATAAGTAGGTAATGCAAAAAATGACCTTTTGATTGTATTTTCATGGCTGTTAATTAATTCATTGCCATTCTTTTAATAAAGTAAAAGGATTGCATTTACTGATATCAAGCAAAATACACCTAATATCTACTACACTCTTAAAAAAATAAAGGCGCCAAAAGGGGGATGGAAAGAAACATTTTGGGTTCCCAAAAGAATCTTTTAGTCAATAGTTCTTAAAAGAAACATTTATTCTTATACCAAATTTACATTGCAAAGGTGGCACAGATGCGCCTCTGAGCTGGCATTTAAGTGTTTTTACAGAAACTGCTGCTCAGAGATGGCATTAATGCATTTACACATACTAGGTCCTGAGGTGGGTCAGAGTAGGCATGATTTTATCTGGCTTTTATGCAGCATTGTCTTTACACAGGCACAGACAGCCTTAACTCATCTGTGTGTAGTTAGTGTGGCTAAAGGTAGTTTATTAATGTAAAGAACCATTTTCCACTATGAAGAACCAATTTTGTGCAATGGAAAGATCCAATGGATGTTAAAGGAACCATTGAGGCCAATTAAGAACCCTTTTTTTAAGAGTGTACTCATTTTGAAACCTCAACAAGTGTCCAAGGTTTTGACCAATCAAATCGTATTCTCACCGACTGGACTGTCTCTTTGCCCACAGGCTGTCCCCTGGGTGAGGTGGGCGTGTGTGAGACTCCTAGAGGTGGTGAAACAGAGGTTGGAGTGCTGGTTGTGGGGTAAATATTGCTCATCTGGAGATCAATGCCCTCCTCCAACTCCTCATCTTCGCTCCATTCTCTGAGCTGGGCCTGATAACCCTGCTGAAGGAGTTGGGGGAGGGGGTCCTCCTCGATTGAGATGATCCTCTGGAGCTGGTGTTTTGAATGAGGTCGCCCATCTGCTATGTCCTCAAGGTCCATGCTGTGCCCATTTACACCAATTGTGGTTTTCCGCTTAGAATGAGGCAGAACTTCTTCATCCTCGTCACTGGAGATGACAACAGCCACATGTACAGTATACTTACATTTATTTACCAAAATGACATGAGCAAGATGTAGTATCTTTTTTGATTACTCATGCTATAAATATCAAGAAAACATCTTCTTATTGACGTCTTCACAATAAGCTTTGATTAAACTTTTATCTCAGGAGACTCAAATCCTTTTTGATTTTGCAGATTCACTGTATCCTTTTATCTTGAGTACCGTTGAGTGTACAAATGGCATTTTCACACAGCCTTACCTCTTGAATGACTGCTTCCGCTCAGCGTGATTCAGAACAATTGATCCAGACTTTTGTGTCCATGAGAGTTTTGCAGCAGAGGTCTTTGGTTTCTGAGAGACAGCAAACAATGACTTGAAATAGTCAAAATGCAGGATCAGTACAATGTCTTATATAACATCTATATGAACCTACTTGATAGCACATGTCTCTTTCATCTCGTAAATGTTTGTTCATTTCCCTAAGAGGAATTAAATAGAACACATTTCAATTCTGGGCAAACATAAAGACCTTCTCCTTCATTTATAATCATTTCTTACCTTAGCAAATCAAGCTGCTTGAGAAGACTTGACCTCTCTCTTTGCAGGCTTTCTGTAACCCTATAAATCTCCCTGTAGAAAACACAAACTCTTTCAATGACAATGAGTTTGGCAGCAAGATTGACAACAAATCAAACAAGGGACATAATGTACAAAAGCTAACTGAACAGACATTATGAGAAACCAATGTTAAAATAAATAAATAAATAATCTCATTTTCATTACTGTAATGTCAAGAAACTAACTTTAAGTAAAATATAGTATTTACTCAAACTACAAATATCAAGAAAACATGTCTGCTTATTGGCATTTTTACAATAAACTTTGGCTTTCTAGATGAAGCACTAAATGTCATAACATCCTCACATCTCTCGCTCGTCATGCAGGCGTGAGGACTGTTCCTGCAGCAGCATGAGTTGCTCCTGGGCCAGGCTCAGCTCCTGGGTGGTATGTTCCAGCTCACGGCTCAAGTCCTCATTATACTGTTTGAGTTTGACGTTCTCTACGGCTGTCTCTCGTTGCTCACTGTGCAGCTCTCGACACTGACGCTCCAGCTAATGGATATCAAACATCACACATGTACACACAAATGAAACAATCAACACTCGAGCTATCATCGAAAACAATTAAAGCACAAGAACATCTTCGAAACAGTCTCAAATCATGATGTATAACATGACCATCAGGTTTTACGTAAATGTTCGGCATCCATGCCAGGCATATTTACACCTCTATTTAGAACTGAGATGGCCTTGGAAGTGTTATTGTGAATGTTTGGCTAGGACATTGTGGGAGGAATGAATTGATAAGAAAGCTCTTGCACTCATGCTTTTACACACAGCTATGCTGCTAAACATAGACACAAAAAGGACACAATACCATGTCTATAACCAAACATACATGCAGTACCAAACTTCAGCTCTTCACATAAAAGTCAAACAAATTAGCACAGACAAAGTCGGTTTCGATCACTTGTGCACAAAGTTGCACTGCAGCAATAAAGAGAGTAATTTGTTTCAGTTGTTCACAGACGAGAAGAGAAGAAAATTAAGCTTGTAATGAGAGAAGCAAAGGAAGCATTAAGACTTGTTACTTTCTGTTCATTCATTAGCACTGAAAGGCTTTTGTTTATTGTGTGTATAGATCAGTGTTTGATTTTGTGTGCGTCAGCTTGCTTTCTGAAATGGCTTGGCTATGGCTTTCTGAAATTTGAACATAAATTTCCAGCAAATGATAAACAACATCTGCTGACTGTGTTAAACAATCTGAGAAGAATATATGTCAAACTTGAGTATTTGAGTTAAACTTCTTAAAATGTAGATGTTATGTTTGAGTATGTTACATCAGGATTAAAACCGTTTCTGGAAATTATCTCACCCTCTGTGTAGATCAAATATCTTTAAATATTTTTTTATTATTAATATTTACTGCAGTTTGTTGTCATTTCCTTAATTTTATTGTACTACAATGTATTATTCAAATAGTGAATGGACGAGCAATTACTTGATACATTTTACTAGTTAAACTGGTTTAGTGACTACGTAAAAATGAATTAATTTTGACCAACCCGTTTCTGTTTGTTAGAAAGCATTTCCAGTTCTTTCTCCTTAGTGGAAAGTTGGTGCTCCAAGTCTTGACTGCGAGACAAGAACCGCTCGGAATCCTGGAGAACATAAATATCACATGACAATTTACAATTTACCCTATATAGTAGTGTGTGTTGCTATGGGGTTGTTAGGTGGTTGATATGGTGCTCTGGGTCATTCTTTATTGGTCAAATTAAAAAAAGATGTCACTGCTAAATCTCTATGGTCTCTACATATGCCTCAGATTCTTCCTTCAATGCAAGTCTAATCTCCCCATTTTATAGTCTTCATTTATGCTGTCCTTAAAGTGCACAATTTGAGATTAATGTTAATACATTACATACTCAGAGCTTGGGATGTTAAAATGACCAATTGTAATAAAAGTTTCACCTCTAAGAGTATCCTGTCTTTCTCATTCTTGATCTGTTGCTCCATTTCTTCATACAGCCTCTGGATTTCATCATCATGCGTCGCCACTTTCCTATTAAAGATGTCAGGATCATTCAAAAAGCTTTTAAGTCATTTGGACAAATATCAACGTATTAAACACTATTCAATGCATTCATGGAATGGACGTCATTCAAAGAGCATTATTCTCTACAATTTGATTCAGAAGAGATTTCTCTATTTTTAACTCGTTCCCATGTTTTTTTGGTTTGCTGGGGAGAGAATATTAAAGTTAGGAACAAATCAAGTAACAAAGGCAGCCAGAGAAATCTTCTAGGAGAAGAAGCAGCGTGATATCATCTTTCATTTACAATAAATGCCATGCTCATATGATCACTGGCAGGTCCAACTGACATATTTCAAAAATATGTCTTTAAAAGCTACAGGAGACATGGCTATCAAGCCTCAGTACACGCTCTCCATTGTGGTTAAAAAGAATACATGTAGTATTTCAACATTAACGGGGATCAATATATTAGAAAATTGAGTGTTTCTCATAATAATGTGTGCATTTACTGTTTTCATTAGAAAAAGTCTACTGGCTGCATGTAACATATCCTTTGATAGTCAACAGAATGCTGCTTCAGTCTTCAGTGCCACATGATCCTTCATGATCATTCAAATATTTGATTAGAATCTCTGATTTGGTTCTCAAGTAACATTTTTACTATCAACTATGAAAACAGTTGAGCTGCTTAAAAGTTTTGTAGATTTTTTATTTATTTATTTATTTATTTTAAATATAATACATTCTTTCTGAATAAAATTATTAACCCGGGTGACCCCAAACCTTTGAATGGTAGTCTAAGGGTGTGTTCACACTTTGCAGGTTTGGTTTGATTAAAACAAACTCTGGTGTGTGATTGCTGTTAGTGCGGTTCATTTGAATAAGTGTGAATGCTACCAACGAAAAGATGGGTCTCGGTCCGCTTTCAAACAAACTCTGGTGTGGTTCGACTGAAATATGAATGCAACATGGACCAAAGACATGTAAACGAACCAAAAACAGGACATGATGTCACAAGATGCGACCCTAAAAAGTTTTTTTTATCGTCATAGTCGCGATGTTGCCCATCACAGTTCGGTACAGGCATCAGAACTGCATCTCCTCGCAGCAGATCTTCATTTGTGTGTGTAATAGAGGGATTCCTGATGCTGTTTTTCAGCTCATTCATATGTACTCACATACAGAGAGGGCATTTAGCCCAGCAAACAGCATTGTTTTGGATGTCCGACAAGTTTCGTCGCACAATATATGTCATAAATATACGTCATATCTTTAGGTTTGGTGTTAAAAATGACAGTGTGAACACTAAGCGAACCAGGACTAAATGTATAATTTTCTTTTTTGGTCCGGACCAAAAGAACCAAGAGAACCGAACTACAAGTGTGAACACACCTAGTGTTTAAATACTGAAAATTTTCAATTATGATAGTACTTCAAATGTCTTGTTGTATATGACTACTAATGTAACATCTTTTTTAAAATGCATGATGCATTAACATTCTAAAAGGAACAAAGGTGCTAAAGTGACATCTGACCTTTTAAGAGCAGTCTCCATCTCTTTCTTCTCCTGGTTGGCCTCTTTGATCTGATAAGTGACCCTGGCAAGGAACTCCTCAAAATTGGACAGGAGGTGAGGCTCGTCTCTTCTGAGCTGGGCCCAAAGACTCCGCACCTCTCCTGGACTAAGACATCACAACACACTTACTGCATCATATATCTTATCAAATTATTGTTTAAAAAAAAAATTTGCAAAACTTAGTGGTTTTTAAAGTTTGTTGAATGTTTTATCTGCACATGATCTAAGTTTTCTCTATTGTAGTATACTGCATCACACTCCACAAACAATGTGCTCTAACAAGCACTACACTATATTAAATGTTTAAAAACATCTATAAATATACCAAGGCCCAATGTAAGATTTTATAATAATGTTTTCAGTACAGTAACCTTGGTCTTGGAAATAAATTATTTCATAATCATGGCTCCAAGTAAAGATATTAACAGAATTTTCTGTAGCAAAGAAAATCTCACAATATCAATAGGTCTCCTGAAAGGAAATCAAAATTACACATCACGAGTTTGTGGAAATAAAACTTAAACAAAAGCTTTTATTTACGCTGATATAAGAAATGCATTAGCCTTGCATAGCCGGACCTTCAGACTGACGGCAGAAGGTCTGGATTCCATAGCGGCTTTCATTGGCCAAGGAATGCCCTAGATTACGTTTGACAGACATGTAAAGCAACTAATCACAGTTCATTTTGTTCAGCGTCGTGTTTAGAGGCGTGAATATATAAAGTCAATGTCCCAGGCAGCAACAATGATGCAACAATGGTGCTGTGAACTTCACATAATTTTAAAAAAATCCATTGAACTGATAAATGCCTATTGTCACAGCTGTAAACATGATGGCATTTTTCTTCCATAAGGGGGTTTGGCATCACGACCATAGATATGTATATGTTGATGCCACATTCGACCGCTTCACACGTCAATGCGCTCGCCATCTTGGAACGGTAAGTGTGTCGCCACTCACAGTAGGAATCAATTATTCCACAATATTGCGCAGCTTCTGGTTGTGAAACCACAGAGATTTAAATTCTCGGGATTTAAATAACCTTTCACAGGTGAGAATGTGTTGGTTTGTGTTTATGTATTAACTCAATATTACAGGTTTTTAAACTACGGTAACTTTCTAATGCCTTCGTTTTGTTGTATTGTGTTTATTTAGCAAAATCATCTGCTGAAGTCTATTGCAGATATAGATATTCATACATGCGTCTAACTACAATTGCAGACATACAGTCAACTCAGTCTCGAATGTTCAAGGACTGGCTTTGACTGTTCCAAAATGGCGGAAGGCTTACATATATCAGCGGCCCATAGAAACAGCCGCTAATGAGGCATTGATGGTCCAGATGACGACTTCGAAATTCCTGAAGTATTTCCCATTTTGTGTGCCTTCAGATGTTCAGCCAACGGTCGGTGGGCATGAAGTCTGAGGCTGAGACTAAAGATGCATATCAGAATCTAATCCAAACTGTCAGCTCCCCTTTGAAAAAGCAATAACCGTACACAAGGATTAAGGTCAGTCAGAAGGATGAACTTTTATAATTGATGTCTTCCACCATCACCGTTTGCCTTTTAGGAATGGCGGTAGTTTGCTGAAAGTGCATCCGGTCATGCGTTACAAACTCACCATATGGTCAATGGGAAGACAATAATTTGCCCTGTATTAAAATCCCTTGGTCTTTTCAAAGGTGCCTTCCTTTGGGAATGTGCTGTCTCTTATTTGTTTATCTTACGTCATATCAGCAGCAAAGGTTATTTTTATGGCAAACTCATAGTAAAAATTTAAATAATCATAATAACAAAAACATTCTATACAATAATTTAATATTTTTCTTACAACAATATAAAAATATATATATATATAAGCTCTTTCAGTTTGATATTTGATATAAAATATAAAATCTTCCCAGGAGAAAGGGGAAAATGTGTGCTATATCTTGCTATTGACTGTTTTGGGGAAATTTCTATCCAATGTATATGTTAACTTTCTATGCCTTGTTCATTTTGGTGTAAAGAGACATTTAAATTAAATATAAATTATATGATTATGATATTTAGAAATACAATAACTAGTTATTATGGATAGAAATACATAACTAATCTGTTTTAAACATGAAAGCAGTATCTAAGAAAACTTAGACTAATTTAAAAACCCTAACTAAAATATATAACAACCTAAAAATGATCAATTATAGGATTCATTTCAAATGTTGGTAGATTTTCCAGTAAGTGTGGCTGACTGAACTGACACTCACTCTTCAAAGATGTTGCTCGCCCCCAGGTTCTCCATTAGCATGCAGAAGTGTTTCTCCTCGTCCTCCTCTGCCCTGCTGATTCTCTCCTCCCCTGCCCTGCTGATTCTCTCCTCCCATTGGCTCTCATAGAGCACTTCCGGAGTCTTTCTTGAGACCAGCTCCTCACCTGCATGCAGCTCTACTGATGCCACACCAGAGCCAAACATAAACTCACCTGGATAGACAAACACATTAGTAAATAAATGATACAGACAACCTAAAATACAGCATACAGTATCAAATCAAGGAAAAAAAAATTTTTTTTAAACTGAATGCTGTATGGATTCAAATCTGAACCGCCAATGCAAACATACTAAAGCCAGAAGAGAACTCCTCAAAGGTCAGATATCCGTTGGCATCCGCATCCAAAGTGTCAAAGACGTTCTCAAGTTCCTCAGCACTCAAAGGAAGCTCTCCATTTAACCTCTACAACAACATGACAAATGATAATGACAGGTTATAAGAAGCACAATGCATTTTGTATCACTTAAAAATAATTAGATTAAGAGTATAAACACAAACAGAGAATTCATTTTTTTAAAAATTAAATATTATTTTGTGTACGTTTAAACCACCAATCAAATATAATCCATTTAATTGGTCTTACAAAGTAAATCAAAACTCATTAAATCTTTTTTTTTTTTTTTTTATGAAGCATGAACTGAATGTTACACCAAACCAAACCAAACCAAATTTTCCCCAGTTCTTTACCAGGTTATTTGTGTGTCATGACAAAAGTTTTAAACAAGGCTGACGTTTGACACCTTTAAAATAACACAGGCTGTGTCTTTCCGTGATCAACCCAGTTAACACACAGTAAGAATGTTACTATTCTTAGGAAGCAAATAACACACCCTTGTGTGGGAACCTGACAAATGTTTGCTCAGATATGCTCTGGTATCAGCTGTCCCATAAAGCTCCATATATAATTCTCTGTGTGACTTTAGCGTGGGTTTTTGGCTTTTTTCTGTACTTGTAAAAGTCAGTTGTAAATGCTGATGGATGTGTGAAAACATTTGCGTAAAGATGCGCACAAACTGTGAGCCATCACCCAGTTCCTCTGTGACAGCGTCGAAAAAACAGTAATAAAACTCCTCCTGTGGCTTTTTTGACAGCCTGAAAGTTTAGAAAAAGACGCTCTTTGAAACACCATTAGTGTTGTCAGCGTTTTCTGCCAGACCAACATGTGGTTGACCCATGATGCAAGTTACTTTGCCAAAGACATAAATGTTTTGTCACAGTTTTCACAATAGCATATTCACATTCACACAGGTTTAATAGAAAGTTTTAAATCCGTATGGATTTGTGGGATCTATTTAATCCAAATAGGTTGAAATAATAAGAGGCATCATTTAAATAAAGATGAGGAACAAATGTTTATTAATGCATTTTCCACAGACACTGGATCAAAGCTGTGATGCTTTTGAAAGGGGCTCTTCAGAGCAAGGACCGAGAGTGTGACTTCAAAGGAAGCCTGTACAATCAATGGAAGAGGTGATCGAATCTGCACAATAATACAACTGAAGGGGTGGTCTAAAAACGCCCACCACAATTCCAGGATGGACATCCACAAGAGGCTGAAAATCCTTATTTATATATATATTATATATATATATATACACACACACACACACTATGATCACACTATGATCAATTGGTGGAATATTCCATTTTCCATAAGTAAACAATTTATATGGGTGAACAAACACAAATTAGCTCAATTAGCTCATGGTTTGAAGCTGAAACAATGCCAGGAAAACCAGATGATTCAATACATTTTTTTTTTTTTTTTTTTTTCATTTTTCTTTACCTTTAAAGCTCCAGGCCTAATCACAAATCATATGGATGCCTATTTCCCAAAATCCTTACCTGCATATCCCGTCGTGTAATGAAGCCTTTGCCCTCTATGTCACAAATCTGGAAGAACTCTCTGGTCTTCTCAAGCACAGCACTGCAGTCGTTGTCACTGGGCGTCCCCTGCCTGTCTTCTCCCCTACGATGGGACGCCCGATCCACCTTGGAGCCACAGGTGTTGAAGGTGGAGAAAGATGCCATGGCGTCCATGTGTGTGTTTGTGTGTGCGTATGTATGTGTATGCGAACTCTCCTTTCTCACATGGGTCAGCCCTTGACAGAAGAGAAGAGTAGAGAGAGAGAACAAAGCTTTTGAGTTACACCACATCACATCCTCTTAAAGCGGCGCCGAGCGCCATCTCTTAGCAACCATCTCTTTAATTAGACAACGAGGGCACTGAGATGGGCACAGGAAAAGAAAGAGCATTAAAAAGACAGAAAGACAGATTGAGAGAAGGCGTCAAAATGTGTATATTTAGACAGGTTATGTTTGTAGGTTACAGATGGCCATAAACTGTCCATTCAGAGAAAGTATCACTGCTTTTACAGCTCATTTTACATGTTAGCTGAATTTCATAAATTGCTACATTGATAGAAAATGATATTAAAGAGGAGAAACCACAGAGGAATCTGCTTTCAATCGCTAGAGAGCTGTGACAAAAGAGACCCCGAATTTATAGGATTTGTTTACTATAACGTATAGGCCTACTTTAAAAGTTTGTGGTCTGCAAGTTTTTTTTAAGAAATCAATACTTTTATTCAGCAAGGAATTGCATGAATTTAATTGATCAAAAGTGATAGTAAAGACTTACAAAAAAGTATTTTAAATAAATGCTGTTTTTTATGCTGTTCATCAAAAAAATTAAAAAATAAAAAGTTACAAAATAATCAGAACAACTGTTTTCAACATTGATGACAGTAATAAGAAATACAACAAATCAGTATATTAGAATGTTTTTTGAAGGATCATGTGAGACTGGAATTTCAGCTTTGCCACCACAGGAATACATTTTAAAATATATCAAAATAGAAAAAAAAGTTATTTAAAAAATTGTAATAATTTTTCACAATATTACTGTTTTTTACCTATTTTTATTTATTTGTCAAATAAATGAGAAACATAAGAAACTTAATAACTTATTAAAAAAAATACAAAATAATTGTAACTATAGACATTTTCTGAGAGTGCATGGTGCATGTCCAGTAAAAATTGCTGCAACAATATTAGGATACTGTGAGTGGTCGCCAGGGTGTTTCTATGTGATATCTAAGATGTTCTGAGTGGTTGTTATTATTAACTTGCTGTTGCGTAGCAACATGTTTATAATAATTCCAGCATAATATGATATTCTGGGCCCGTATTTATCAAGTTTCTCAAAGTGCCATTTTAGTCTTAAGTGCTAAGAATTCATGAAATTTACTTCCTACTTTCAAAGTTATCAAATTTCTTAAAGCTAAGAATCACTCTTACTCTCCCAGTTATTTAAGACAGCTCGAGAGGTCTCTCAAGTGGTTAGGAGTTGCCAGTAAGGGGCACTGAGGAGACAGAGATGTGTGCAAAACTTTCAGGGGAGCAAGAATATTTTTGAAATGTTTGACGACGAGCAGTTAATTAAACAATATCATTTGGACAGAGCAGGCATCATTTTTGTCAGTACTGGTTAATGTTGGGCTGAACTTGTTCGACTAATTCAGCAAGCAGTAGCGCTTCTTCCTCCCGCCAGTTCGGTTTTCTTTTAGAATCACATGGTGGAAAACGTGTTTATCTTTCATTTCCAATGTGTATATCATAATATCATAATGTATTCTCTTGAAAATTCTTTATTGTCAAATGTGTGTTGAATGTAAACTCCTCTTAGGAATTTCAACATTCAATGTGAATTTATCTGAGAATATTCTTAAATAATGAAATCTATTCAGTGATTGGTCCATGCCTATGTCGTCATCCAAAATCCCGTTTGTGGCACAGCAAAGTGTCGTGAATCATCTCTAAAGCTGGGTGCACACTGTGCGATTTATAATAGTCCTTTATGATTGTTGCTTGTCAGACTGTACGAACATGATCCTCATGTCACACTGTGGGATCTCAGCTGGCCTATATGTCAGACTGTACGACAGTCAAGACGCGTTTTTGCCTAGGATTATAGGAATCTTTTAGGATTCTCAAAATTTGCCTCAGACGACCAAATCGTGGCCAAAATCACACAGTGTACACCCGCCTTAAGACTGACACTTAAGAATTAGTCCTACACTTTACTTAAATCACGACTGAGATGCTTGATAACTAACTAAGAGCAAAGAATTTTTTTACTCTTAAGTCAATTCTTAGCAGTGTTCTTGTGAGTAATTCTCAGAGGCTTGATAAATACGGGCCCAGGTCTCTAGTATGTCCAATATATGTTGTGGTGATATTGTCCACTTATAGGGACAATAACTTTTTATGCGTTTGGTTGTTCATTTACACATCAACAGCGTTTTGGGGGACTGAAAACAGAAAATGGATTTCAAAGTGCACGTTTTTGAAAATGATACCACTATTGTCTCCGTGTAAACTACAAAAACGTGAATTTGTGAAAACGGTGACGTCATGTGCACGTGTATTATTATATATGTTCAGTCTACAGGCACGTAGTGTTTCTTTACAAAGTGACATCGCCAACTACTGGACTGGCAGCATAATACAGCATTTTGAGTCATTTTCGCAAATCCGTGATCTGTACATGAATAACGCAAAGGAAAAACTTTTCTGCTTTTAGTATATCTCTGTCATTTAAACATACCCTTAGACAGCTAGTAGGATAAAGCCAAAAACTGACCATAGATGTTCTCTCAAAAATGTATCATATTTGAATAGCAAATAATTTGAAGTGGAGACATTTCCATTTCAAAGAATCCACTACAAACATTGCATCTTAGCAACTCTAGTGGGTTTTTAGAAGAACTTCAAAAAATTCTAACCAGCTCTGTAAGGGACTGTGATGCAAAATGAAGCAAGCAGATGAAGCAGAAGATATAAGAAATAAATGTATGATAAAGATTGCACCTCTGGGTTTTTTGGCAGACATATTGATTAAAACTTTTGTTTGCCCATCATAACAGCTTGTATATGTGCAATATTGCTTTCTGTTGTCTAACAAGAAAAATCTAACTTAATTAGCATTTCAGCTGCACAGAAGTAATCTCAAAGCTTGTGACAATTTTTCTGTGACATCTCCTTGATTGTCTACAAATTGAGTTAGTTGGCTGTAATATTGCAGGTAAGGGTTTAGAAGGAAATCGGTTATATTATGTCTGTGTGTAAAAATGTGCTTATCAAGCAAAAACGTTGCTTTATTCACAAACAATATTTCAAATTTGCAAACAAGTTAACTTTGGAGGGAAACATAGGCTACCTATTGTTTGTAATTCTTTAGTACTGTACATATGACCGTATTCACTCTAAAATGGCTTTAGGATGGGTTTTTAGTAAAAACTCATGTCATGCCTCTCCCAAAATTTTAAAAAGGAACTTTATTACTACATCCTACAAACTAGGTGTGGCACTTGCGTACAACATCTGAATTTCATCAGGGTCTTGTTGGATAAAAACACATCTAGAGAGAGAAACATCTACATAGACAGTCCATGGCTGTCAAGAATAGCAGAAACTAGAGGACTGAAACACTGTCTCTCTTATTAGTGGAATACAGACGTTTTTTGTGCAGTGACCACAAGTTTAAACTTAATGGGATTGATGGGAGCTGACAGGCCATGCCACAGATACAAGAGTGGTGATGCGCATTTCCTCTGGGTATTGACTGGGAGATCCACAAGTTTGCCGTTTCAAACTTCTGAGTGCAGTGAAACCGAATGATGCTTTCAGTGGCCTTAGTAAACCTGACCAACAATCAAACTCCAAACTAGCCCACTAAGGAAAGACCATCATGTCAGCCACAGGCAAAATTATGTCTTCAACAAGACTTGATCTAACTCATTTTTTTCTGAAGAAAGACGAACATAAATAGTGCTGACAGATAAAATAATACATGTCATGGATGAATATTTATTGAGTAATTCACTATTTTGTAGAGGGGGGTCAAAATGCCAGTTTTCATCTGAGATTTGGAGCCAAACTGCAGGGAGGTAAAAATTACTTTAGAAAGATGGCAGCATCATTATGTTATTTTTACAGATATTAGTATTTCTATCAGTTTAATTTGTTGACTTTATCAGTATTTGTTGCATTATATTCCAATGGTAATAATTCAAAAAGGGGGGAAAAAAGCAGTTTTCAAAACTTTATTTTTATTTTGGTATGTTCATTTTTAAAGGCCCTATGGTTAATTCCAAGAGATATGGGGCTCTCAATGCAGCTCAATGGGCAAATTGTTGAACTTTACCCATTTTCAATGGTCAAAAACCAAATATGGATGAATTTTCAAACAGCTGATCACTTTTACTGATACATTTTTTTTTTTTTTTTTTTTTTTTTTTTTAGAAAATGACAGTTTCGCTAGATAAGACCCTTATTCCTCGTCTGGTATCGTTTAAAGCCCTTTGAAGATGCACTGAAACTGTAATTTTGACCTTCAACCATTTGGGGTCAATTGAAGTCCACTATAAGGAGAATAATCCTGGAATGTTTTCATCAAAAACCTTAATTTCTTTTTGACTGAAAAAAGAAGGAGATGGACATCTTGGATGACATGGGGGTGAGTAAATTATCAGGAAATTTTAATATGCAAGTGAACTAATCCTTTAAAGAGGAATGTCTAAAGAATAAATGAAACTAGGACTGTATCTTCTTTCCCTCAAAACAACTGAATTAAACGTACCAATTTTAACAATATTTCAGTACCAAAAATACACTGAAATGGCCAAGTTGAGGCACATTAACTTCCTTCCAGAGATGTGTACAATACAAAAGTGAAATAAAAGTATTTCAGCAGGTGAAAAATGTTATTTTGACCCCCCTCTACAAAATAGTGGATAATTCAGTAAATTTTTATCCGTGGCATTTAATATTTTGGCTTTCATTATTATTTATATTTATCTTTCTTCAGAAAAAAATATTAACAAAATATAAAATTTGAGCTGGGGAACTGGTTGAGTCGACACAGAATGACCAAACTACAGTTAAAATGTAATGTACAGACACCACTGTACATCAATGACGATTATCTTAAAGGCTTTGCGATATCAGCATCATAATGAAATATACAGTAGTACCATATGTGTTTACATATGTTTATGTAATTATAGGCCAGACTTAAAGGATCAGTTGACTTAAAATGAAAATTACCTCATGATTTACTCACCCTTAAGCCATCATACGTAGGTGTATATGACTTTCTTCTTTCAGACGAATACAATCGGAGTTATATTAATAATCACCCTGATGCTCCCAAGCTTTATAATGGCAGTGCACGGAAACCACCTGTTTGAAGTTCAAAAAAGTGCATCCAACAATCATGGTTTCTGTACACTGCCATTATAAAGCTTGGGAGCATCAGGGTGATTATTAATATAACTCCGATTGTATTCGTCTGAAAGAAGAAAGTCATAGACCTAGAATGGCTTGAGGGTGAGTAAATCATGGGGTAATTTTCATTTTTTAAAATGCAACATTCTATTTTAGATAATACACTGCCGTTAAAATTTTTATAATGTTTTTGGAAGAAGTCTCTTATGCTCGCTAAGGCTGTAATTATATTGATCAAAAATACAATAAAACAGTAAAAATGTGAAATATAATTACAATTTAAAATAACTTTTTTATTTTAATATATTTGTATACAAAAATATAATAAAATGTAATTTATTGGCAAATCATTACTCCAGTCTTCAGTGTCACATGATCCTTCAAAAATCATTCTAATATGCTGATTTGCTGCTCAAGAAACATTTCTTATTGTTATCAATGTTGAAAACAGTTGTGCCGCTTAATATATTTGTGAAAACCATGACACATTTTTTTCAAGATTCTTTGATGAACAGAAAGTTTAAAAGAACAGTATTTTTTAAAGTAGAATTTTTAAACATATATTCACAGGCAATTTGAATCAATTTAATGCATCTTTGCTGAATAAAGGTATTAAAAAAAGACCCCAGTCTATAGACATTTCTTTTGAATTATTTGTAAATTCTTTACTACATTTTTGGAAAAGAAAATAAGTAAGTTGATCTTAGCCTATTGAGCTGTCCTTTTACCAGAGCTACTCCTCCCTTTGTGAACTTCCTTCAGAAGGAATATCATTACTGCTTTGCATATAACATTTATCTATTCTGCCATGCTAATAAAGAGAACACTGTACTGTGCTGAGAAGTTCAAACAGTTTAGGTGCATGGACAAACTTACTAGCTTCACTTAAAGGGTTAGTTCACCCAAAAATGAAAATTCTGTCATTAATTACTCACCCTCAGGTCGTTCCACACCAGTAAGACCTTCATTTATCTTCGGAACACAAATTAAGATATGTTTAATATCTTAAAAAGGTATATGACTCGTCCATTGACAGCAATATAATCAACACTTTCAAGGTCCAGAAAGATACTAAAACTGTCGTTAAAACAGTCAACGTGACTACCATGGTTCAACCTTAATTTTATTAAGTGACGAGAATACTTTTTGTGTGCAAAAACAAAACAAAAACGACTTTATTCAACAATATCTTCTCTTATGTGTCATTCTCATACATTGTTTACGTCCAGTGCTTCCAGAACGCCGACTCATTATTGGCCGGCCATTATTGACAGGGAAGAGAAGAGATTGTTGAATAAAGTCGTTATTTTTGTTTTGTTTTTGCACACAAAAAGTATGTCGCGTCATAAAATTAAGGTTGAACCACTGCAGTCACGTCGACTGTTTTAACGACAGTTTTAACGTCTTTAGTACCTTTCTGGACCTTGAAAATGGTGATTATATTGCTGTCTATGTACGAGTCATATACCACTCGGATTTCATCAAAAATATCTTAATTTGTGTTCCAAAGATGAACAAAGGTCTTACGGGTGTTGAACGACATGAGGGTGAGTAATTAATGACAGAATTTTCATTTTTGGGTGAACTAACCCTTTAAATATCATGTCTTTACACCAGTAAACATGTCATCAGATGCTTTTATCCAAAGCAACTTACAATGCATTTGTGGAATAAATTTACCAGTAAAGGCTTTAGCATCCTGTGACCCTACAGTGGTTTGGAGAATGAATGGATGGATTTACCATTACCATCACACCTACAGAAACACTATCGCCAGCTGTGATTCTGTAGTTTAGGAGAAACCATCCACAGTTTGTGTGTCCATGTAGGTTATTATATTATATTACACTATGCAAACATTATGTTGTATCAAGACTCAAACGGAAAGTTTTTCTTGCCAGTCCAGTTAGACAACGCTGGTCTAACACAGTAGCTAAAGACAATGCTTAGAGAGAGTCTCTATATTTAAAAGAGAACAAAACATTTGTTGTTACTAAATACACTGTTCTTGCCTATCACATTGAAATTGAAATGCAATGTGAAAGGACAAAGCAATGCATTTTCACATATGGACCAAAGTAAAAAGTCGTGTACTACATGAAAGACAATATGCAACTCTACAAGCAGTTAATGAAAACAGGAACACTTGTTTCCTCCTCTCAGTAGGAGATTCCTTCACACACTTTCTTTCACACTTCCTGTTAAGAGTTGCCCAAGCACAGAACACAGAAATAGTTAAGTTAAACACAGATCTAGGTAAATAATAATAATAATAATAACAACAACAACTTTACCTTTAAACAGGCAGCCGCGGATGTTACTTCACAAAGTCCATCCATGAAGCGACAATTTGTTATTAAGAAAAGTACTATTAAGAGTGAAACTTTTCACAATTTTGAAGTGACATTAACTGCAGAAAATTTCTGCAAGCAAAGACTTCTAGGCTGAAGATTAATTGAACGTCCAGAAGATCTTGAAACTGAAGCTGAGCGCGTTAAGGACACATGAGAACAAGCTGCTGACAAGTTTGATCAAACACTCACTGCTGCGCGTTCACGGGGAGGGACTCGCGTCAACGTGGACCTGCATCCGTCTGTTCCTATAGCAACCGAGGAACGCACGCGGAAGTTGGTCGATAGACCTTCAAAGCAGCGTCATGACAGGTATGAAAGCGACGCTGTGTTTTCAATAGCATCCGCTGTAACTATCTGTATAAAGCTCTCTGACCAATTATAATTTTCCAGAGCTCTGCTGTCTAGAGTTTTTTTGTTTACTGAAATTTCTTGAAAATATATTTTTACAGTGTTTCGTAAGCAAAACAATCCAAAAACCACATTAAATAACAGTACAACCCACTGAAGAGATGTATCTATCCCTCACAGCGTCGCTTTCATTCCCGTTAAAAATCAAAGATGGCGCTGCTGTGAATAAGGCCTACACTAAATACAAAATAACACAATGACAATTAGTGAATTGAATTTAAATGTAATCTACTGTATTTACCCCGAAGGTAAATTTGTCTTGTGGTGCAAATAATAATAATAATAATAATACAAGCAAATAGATTTCCCAAAATATATCATTTGTTTAAGTATAGGCCTGTACGGTCTACTACTGGGTAATAAGTGGTATTTTTCTCGTATGACAAATGTTCCTAAACAGAATACAGGTAGCTACATATAGAAATATAATATACTGTTCATAAATTAATATAATATAAATATTCAAAAGAGTGCCCCTTACAAAATAAATAAATAAAATAAAAATAAAAAGTAACCATTGCCATTGTTTCCACCAAAGTACCATAGTTGCTACAATATGCATTAATGCATAATGCACAGTGCCACCTAGTGGATTCTTTGAGTGCAGATTCACAAGGCAATCAACATTGTACACTTGTCGCTAATTTAAGGTAACGTCAATTAAAAATACTTTTGTGCTGAGCTAATGTTGTTAATATCGCAAATATTGGCATTGAGATACTGTATGTCAGGTGTTTAGGTGTTACAGATTCTTGTGTGTTACTAGGCCCTGGTAGTCTGGAACCCACAGTCATGTCACTGCTTATGCTCAAATACATTCGTTCATTGATTAGCAGTGGTGTCTCTGTGCCAAGGCCACGTTGGGGTTGTTGTTTTTTTTTTTTTTTCTGACTGTTCTTTACATATGGTGTTTTACTATACTTGTGAACGTCTTGGCATAAGTCACCATTTTGTGTCTGAGCACAATGTAAATATGTCCCCTCTCCCAAGCGTATGATGATTTCTCTCTTTGACATATAAGTTGCATATGCACATGCATATGTGGTTGTGCATGATCAATAGACAGAATGAACACGGGCTGTTGGGGGTTTGTGGTTGTGCAAAGGATATATTTTAACCAGGAAGTGGTGATTGGGGGCTTATATATATAGGCCTATATATATAGGCCATTTGCTTTTCGTTATATCAACATGTTGTTTTTTACTTTATTTTTGAGAGTATGCGATTTATTTCTTTTATTAGTTAAATCACAAATAGGTAAATTCTGAGTGGTTGGGAACGTTGGATAATTGTAATGATTTTAATTGTGTAAATTGTGTAGGCCTATTATATGCCATAGGCTTACTTGAGGGCAGCATGAACGTCGATCAGAATATATTTGTACAGATTGCTGTTTATTGTTTGCTTTTCACTTGTGTTTGTTCAGACATCTGTTTGTGGCTCTTATTTAATTTGTTGGCTTTTCATGCTCCTGTTCAGATTATTTTGGAGAATATTTAGCAAATTTAGAAATTTCACATCTGAACATTGTTCTCTAGTATAGTTTTTGGTATTTGTAATGCGATTGTACAGTATGTTCATTAAACTGGACTAAACAAATGATTGAAAATGTGATAATTCTGTCATAATATAGGCTAAATGCTAAATGTATGTTGTTCCAAAAACATGTATGATTTTCTTTCTTCCGTGGAAAAGAAAAAAGAATGTTGTTTTGGATCCCATTAACTTTCATTGTTTAAAACAGTTCTTCAAAATATATCTTCTAGATTGCATTAACGACATGAGGGAGTGTAAATGATGACCGCCTCTTCATTTACGGGTGAACTATCTCTTTAAGAATTACACATGACCTTACACTAACCCTCCACTTGATGGCGCTAAATGATTAGATTATTCAAAGGTGGTTTTGAAACAAAATGCTTACAGATGTTTACTGCCAAGCTTTCAAAAGGCAAAGGGTGATTCACCCTTATTCAGCTCCTCATATGTTATTGGTCACAATAAGAGGAAAACCACTGATTTTGTTTGGCAGAAAGAAAAGGTTTACCTTTCCTCTAAAAGTTGTAGTGTGTAATACAGGGTGAATTCAGGGTGATTGGGACACTATTTGCAATTGAGATGAATTGGAAAAAGTGTCCCAGTCAACCTGAATTCACTCTACTTTACATAAAAGCACTTCACAGAAAAGCACTTGTGTACTTTATGAATATCACATGTTGCTTTATGAAATATATAAATGTAAAGCATTCACTATTATTTTCATTTGTGCTTTTAAACAATCTCAGTTACTGTCTCTGTTTCCAGCACTAACACCTTACAGTGGAAGAGTCAAACGGTACCCACAGGAGCAATTTCCATAAGCCTAGAAGTTCTGAAGGCGCATGGAAACAGTGAGAAGAAGAGAGATTGAGAGTAATCACAGGCCAGACTGCACAGGAACAAAGGAGTCGGTTGTAACAAACCATTAGCCTGTCCTTCTGAGAAAATAGATGGGTTTCTTTAGCTTTCTTCAGACAAGCTGCAAAAACAGTTTCTTTTTGTTTATTCAGCAAAAGTCTGTTTAGTTGTTTGTAGTCTGATCAGCAAAAACCACATGAAATTCATACATGCTGTAGTTTGACATTGAATGCAGTCTGAAGTTAGATTTCAAGTACTTTGTGTTGTTATCAGGGATATCTACATCTGTGTTTGGAATCACTCGTTTTAACTCACAATAGGCATCAACTGTGGATGCATATGGGTGATTGTGTAAATAAATACAGTATTTTTGTCTGATATGCCTAGTGAGAACCATGACACAAAAATATACCATGGTGGATATGATGGACAGAGGCAAAATTTCCAGTTTCCGTACTCTCTTTCCATGCTGACAGATAATCTAAGATGTTGTAGAGGAAAGTCTCTTGGCATGGCATTGTGCTGAAGTCATTACTATAGCAACTGATGGATTTATAAAAAATATTAGCTACTGTGTGCTTTGCTAGACATACCCATTTCACTGATAAATGCTTGCCTGATCTATCTATCTATCTATCTATCTATCTATCTATCTATCTATCTATCTATCTATCTGTCTGTCTGGACTATGAACCTTAAACTTTAAGTCTTTAAACATTTTGACAAATTTCAAGCCAACTTTTAAAAAAATGTCTTGACTGAACTCTATTCAATAATTACAATCATATGAATTTTTTGGAGTTCATATTTCAATGCTTCCTCATTTCAAATAAAATTCAAATGCGATAGTGAATTGAAAGTGAAAGTATGGTAACCCATACTCAGAATTTGTAATCTGCATTTAACCCATCCAATTAGTGTGCACACATTAGGAGTAGTGCGTAGCAGTGATTGTGAACACACACAACCGGAGCAGTGGGCAGCCATTTTTGCTTTGGCACCCAGGGAGCAAGAGGGGTTAAGTGCCTTGCTCAAGGACATCTCAGTCATTTCCTGCCTGTATTGAGACTCGAACCCACAACCTTCGGGGTGTCAGTTTGATTCTCTATTTATTAGGCCACGAATGCATTTAAGAATTAGTTCACTTTGAATGAAAAGTACCCCAAGCTTTACTCACCCTCAAGCCATCCTAGGTGTATATGACGTTCTTCTTTCTGTTGAACATAGAGTTATATTAATAAATATCCTGATGCATCGAAGCTTTATAATGGGAGTGAACAGAACCAACGAGTATGAAGCTCAAGAAAGTTCATCCATCCATCATAAACATACTCCACACGGCACCGAGGGATTAATAAAGGCCTTCTGAAGTGTTTGTGTAAGAAAAATATCCATATTTAACAAGTTATAAAGTAAAATATCTAGCTTTCGCCTTCCATATTCAGCTTACAAAGAAAGTGTAAAACTCTTGCATTTTTAAAACGCTTACGCTACGCCCTATGCCTTCCCTATTCAAATTACGAAAAAAAACGCAACTGACGCAACGTAAGTTACACTTTCTTCATAAAGGGGCTCGCACACCGGACGCAAAGCTCAGCGCCACGCAGCGCCGCGACACGTCTTTAAAATTAGAACGCATTGTTTTCTATGAGTGTGCGCACACCGGCGGCGACATTCGGCGCCTGTCCGCGGCACCCAGCTATGACTCGGAAAACAATAGAAAACAATGCGTTCGAATTTTAAAGACGTGTCGCAGCGCTGCGCGGCACTGAGCTTCGCGTCCGGTGTGCGAGCCCCTTAAGTTGAATACGGAAGGCGGTCTGGTGGAAGCTAGATATTTTACTTTATAACTTGTTAAATGGATATTTTTTCAAACGCATCGCTTCACTTCAGAAGGCCTTTATTAACCCCCCGGAGCCATGTAGAGTGTGTTTATAATGGATGGATGCACTTTCATACTCGTTGGATCCGTTCACTGCCATTATAAAGCTTGGATGAGTCATATAACTTCGATTGTGTTCATCTGAAAGAAGAAAGTCATATACACCTAGGATGGTTTGAGGGTGAGTAAAGCTTGGGGTAATTTTCATTTTGAAAGTGAACTAATTCACTAATTGGAATGTAAAAGCATTCTCAACTCAGTTCTGAATGAAGCACAACCTTGGTTGAGGTCTTTGAGGTTCCCGGTGTGGATTATATACAGTACCTGCATTTTGTCATTTTAAAATCAAAAGGTCACTAAATTTACTATGAACAAATCTAGGATTTTTGTAGTTAGAAATAGCAGTAATAACTGTCCCTTTTTGTAGTCAAAAAGGACATTTTCCTAATATATTCTTCTTTAAATGTGTGTAGTTTGGTTAAACCAATATTTGATGTAAAAACAGTGAAAATGTCCATCATAATACAATGAATAGGCATTAGCATGTATCCTTTTTATGTTCTATTCATATTTTTTTATGCTAGATAGATTAGATAGAATAATCGAGTATATTTAATTGAGTATATTGAGTAATACAGTATTTTTAAATCCTGAAGTACTTATGGTTATAAGATAGGCCTATGCAGCGCTTTAGCTTACAGAATACCAAGTCTTGTGCCAAGCTGCGTGTGTCCCTGAGTCTGCTCTTATTTCAGGTCTGCAAAAGATGTTGAAATTTGTTCCATGAATGCAGATGGTATCGAAAGAAAAGGAGCCTGAGTAATGCGTATGAAGTGTTATGCTGTAAAGTGAGAGAAGTGTCAACTTAAGAATTACCTGTAAATAGCCTGTAAGTAGAAAATGTGGGCAAGACCACATGAGTTGATGCTTAAGCAATGGCCTACAGAAACTACTGCAGTCAGTGCTTTTATGGAGCAGAATGTCATAAAATTATGAGAGATGAAAATATGTAATCTTTTATAAGGGATTGTTTTTCTGGGTGACGCTGTCACTTACTCTCTAAGCGTGTCCTGCCTCACTGCGCTGGACAAGCTAATTATACGCCCCATTTTCAAGTAAGCTGCTGGGGCGGGTTGCCAGATCCTTCTATGATAAGAAGTCTCAGTTGCCCCAACCAGCTGTCAGAGGTCCAAAACCTTGCCTGCTTCCAATTGAGATTAGCACAGGCTTTTTACTAGTAATTAATTAGACTGTGAAAGCACCACTGATTGAAAGGCACTTGTTATTCCAAAGAGCAGGATGGCACTTTCTTGAGCTGCTTGCAATAGGAGTAAGAGTTACTTTTTATACTTAAATGTAATGTAAAAACATATGGTTTCCATTGCAACCTTAACAATTCAAGCATTGCATAAACCCAGTAACCATTAGCTACAGCACATAGAGTTTCATTTTTGGGCCTGGGGTGCAAAATGGAAGCAGCACATATACTATAGCAAAAAAAAGGTGCATTTTTACAGGTGCAAGTTTTATGCAATAACATTGCATGCAATTTTAATTTTAAGGCAATTTCAAATTATAATAAAGTATAGAGTATGGAATTTGGTAAAACAAAATAAATAATGTAAATAACATTTGCTGTTGATATAAGTGCCAAAATTCAGTTGCTTAAAGGGTTAGTTCACCCAAAAATGAAAATTCTGTCATTAATTACTCACCCTAACAACGTTCCACACCCACAAAACCTTCGTTCATCTTCCGAACACAAATTAAGATATTTTTCATAAATTCCAATGGCTTAGTGAGGCCAGCAAGACAATTAACACTTTCAATGGACAGAAAGCTACTAAAGACATATTTAAAACAGTTCATGTGAGTACAGTGGTTCAACCTTAATGTTTTGTGCGCCCAAAAAACAAAATAATGACTTTGTTCAATGATATCTAATGATGGGCGATTTCAAAACACTGCTTCATGAAGCTTTATGAATCTTTTGTTTCGAATCAGTGGTTCGGAGAGTGTATCAAACTGCCAAAGTCACGTGATTTCAGTAAACGAGGCTTTGTTATGTGACAAGTGTTTTTAAATTGCAATGGTTCACCACTGGGGGGTGTGATTTTGGCAGTTTGATACATGCTCCAAACCACTGATTCGAAACAAAAGATTTGTAAAGCTTTGAAGCTTCATGAAGCAGTGTTTTGAAATCGCCCATCACTAGATATTGTTGAATAAAGTTGTTATTTTGTTTATTGGCGCACAAAAAGTATTGCCATCGCTTCATGACATTAAGGTTGAACCACTGTAGTCACATGAACTGTTTTAAATATGTCTTTAGTAGCTTTCTGTGCATTGAAAGTGTTAATTGTCCTGCTGGCAATGGAGGCCTCACTGACCCATCTGATTTTATCAAAAAAATGATTTTATCATTTTTGGGTGAACTAACCCTTTAATTTTACATGCATTTCAAAGGACACTTTGATATAGCGTCCCCTTTCTGCAATGTCTGCAAAAATGTCAAAATCTTCTTATTTGAAGACTTACAGTAGTTATGTGGTTGTAGAACTCGTCTCTTGTGTGGTGTTTTCACTTGATGTCAGAGGTGCATTAAAAATCCAAGTTTTTTTTCAGTTTGTCACCAAGAGTGTACTTTTAAACACCTGCCTTTTAATTTCAGGTCCAATTCTTACCAAGGCAAGTGAAAATATTATCTTTATACCTTTTATTTGGCTTAGTTCTTCAAAAATCACCTTTTTTACAGCCCACTGGAGTCAGAACCCAAGACTCCACAGAGGAAAAAGACCGAATGGTTTAACCTGCACTACATAAATATAAATGTTGCACATAGAAATCAATAGCAGGTGTTATTTCAATGAATTTCACGGTCTGTATTTTAAGGTAAATATTTTAAAGCATTTGCTAAACCGTTCAGAATGCAGTCTATGTGTTTTGGCTCTCTGAATAAAGTGAACGACAGGTGAAACTCCAGATTTGGCTGTTGTTTTTCTACTTGTCTTCATATCAGTTTCTTTCTTAGTTCACCAACAGGCCTGAGTTTGGCTTGCTCTTATTTTGCACACACTCTACATTTCTCCTCCAACACTTCCAAACAGCTTGTGAGTCACTGTCATCCCAAGACCACAAACATCTGAGGCTGAAACCGCGAAACAGCTAAAGGAAATACTTACGCTGCTGGTTTTGGTGCTGTTCTACTAAATTACAAATCTATAAATATTCCAGGTTTTGTAAATGTAGATGGTGAGTCACTCAGAAATGTCAAAGTTCTCTTTTCAGAAAACACCTTTCAAATGTTATTTACAAATAAATTCATAACAATTTAAAGAAATCTGTTGAAACCATTAACACTACATACTACACTGCATATTGGGTTATATGTAGAAAAAATAAATATATATATATATTAATCATAATTTCAATTCTAGGCATCCATTTTACAGCAATATCTCTTAAATCAAAAGCATGCAATATATAAAATGTGGACCAATACAATTTGATGTTGTTATAAAGATTTACCCTTGGAATTGCACGTATGAAATGTTTAGTAATGTTCAATGGTGGCGTTTAACCTGCTGACTAGGTCAGCTAAAAATATTTAATTAATTTGTCCTATAATTCTTCAAATCCCTCAGGACAGGTGCACTGCCTTTGATTTTTAAAAGTTGTTCCAACACGGAAATGAAATTCCAGACATAATATATGCCTTATACAGACCTTGCAATAAATAATAGATTGATTTATCTATGTTTTAGTCCACTTGGCCTTTAAATGTCATTTTAATGATATTTTTCTTAAGTTCATTACTTGGTCTGAGAGGCAATATTTAACTTGGAGGGAAGCTGCCTGGATATGATGATCATAGAATGAATTTATTAATCAATCTCTGCATTTTCTATTCAAGTCATTTATCACTCTCTGTTATTAGTGAAAGGATATTTGTGTCAGCAAAAATTTTGATCGATTTCATGTAAGTGTCATTTAGGTTCAAGATAAACTAGTTTGCATGATAATTCAATTTTTTTGACAGATACAGTAATTTTAAATTGAGGTCTTGAGAGGCCTATGAAAATATATTCAATATTTTGAATTTGAATGCCATTTTTTTCCCCATCTCATATGATGTATTGGTTTTGATGTCATTTTGTATAGAAATAACTTTTTTTTTTTTTGGAACATGATAGCCATCCTTCCATAGCTTGCATTTAATAACGAAGACACATTAAAACATTTCCAAGTTTTACGTCACCTTCATATAACAAAGGGAAAAGGTTATTTTTCTTTATAGGTTGAATAAGATGGCTAAATAAAAGGGGACATAACAGTGCCAATAGTTGAAGAAACACCCAACCATGAATTTTTGTGATACTGCAAGAAAAAATGGTAACACTTTAATATAGGGAACACATATAACTATTAACTACGACTTTTCCCTCAATAAACTCCTAATTTACCACTTATTAATAGTTATTAGGGTAAGGTAAGTTTAGGTATAGAGTAGAATTAAGAATGTAAAATATGGTCATGCAGAATAAGGCATTAATATGTACTTAATAAGTTCTAATAAATAGCCAATATTCTATTAATATGAATGCTGATAAGCAACTAGTTAAAAGACCCTAAAATAAAGTGTTACCGAAAAAAATCATAAAAAGAAGCTCAAAGTATATAATGATTAGAAATGTAGCACATCATTGTATTTTTTATTATTTTTACATATTACAACCATAACATATCTTCACTAAAGTGGCATAGTAACGTGTTTTTTAAACCTATTGTTATTGTAAATCATTCAGAATGAGATTCTGGATTCAAAAGTGTCAGACACTTCAGTCTTCTTTCATTTTGTGAAGGCATTCACCCATGGCAGTGCTATAATAGTGGGAGTGACTGTCCAAATTCATCAGAAGTGAGAGTCAGTGCCATTATTACATACCACAGAGAGTCAGATGACATTGTGATGAGCAGCTAAAAGCAGTCACAGTATGTCGTCTTTCCGTCAAGCTGTGCTGCCTGTCTTCAAAGGGTGAAAGCCATATTGCCAATTCTATCCAAATGACACTATTTTTATGGAAAATTTAGCAGTTTCTTTTTTAAAAAATCCATCATCAGTAGCAGCAACCATAAAATACCATTGCAGTTTTGTATTTATTGTGTGTTATTTTGATCCAGCATTAAATATTTAGCTGAAAAGAGAGTCAGGAAAACAAATTATTTGAAAAATGATATTATAAGCCATAAAAGAGGAGCAGAACAACAGAAAAAATACAAATGTATAAGTATAGTCAAAATGATATCCTTCAAAAAATAGTTTTTCAGTAATTCACAGCTTTGTTTTTGAATAAACCTTCATGTAAACAGTTTATCAGATCTTTTTCCCTTTACAAAGCATTGAAAATGTCTGTGGAGACTTACAAAAGCGTGTTGCGTGTGTCTAAATAAGGCCAGCATTTGTTGCAGTGTTTTTTTTTTTTTAATATTTGTTTGTGAATACTGCAGGTCAGATGCAAGGGCAGTTTGTTTTCCAGCGGATTTGGTTCAACAATGCAAAAGTAATCACTACCTTGCGTGTGCTTGTTACCGCCAATGTTAGACATCCAGATTTAGAACTCATTTCTCAGCAGAACCCAGGCCAATTAAAAGCATAAGTCCCTTGTGCCACGACTGAGTCTGGTTTTATTACAGAAAACCTTCATTGAACTGTGTACTGATGTATTAATGATATTTTTTAATGGTATACTGAGTCACCAAATGACATACACTACTATGGTGTGACCAACCTAGTTATTTGCTAAAAAGACTGTATCAGTCTAACCAAAAGGAGAAAGTTTAATATAAAGAGGTTTTTGACATGATTAAACCTTACATGAATCATAATCACAGAGAAGAGGCATATTTGCAACATCAGACTTTACTTGCTACGTGATATCGTGCTCACACTATAATTAGTTTTTAAATTAGTTCATGTCCTGGCTTTAAAAATAACTGAATCCTCTGAATACAGTTCAAAGGTTAACCAATGTAACCTAGCAACCTAATGAGTACATGAACAACTGCATGTTGGTTTCATTTGAAGTGTTAAGACCAGCTGTGAAAACAGTGGGCACCAAACATTGGTTGTCATGTAAAAAATTCTCAAACATTTATTAGTCATTATCGAGTAGATTCAGTAATGCTGTGGTGAGTCCATATC
This sequence comes from Ctenopharyngodon idella, assembly GCF_019924925.1. Lineage (NCBI taxonomy): Eukaryota > Metazoa > Chordata > Actinopteri > Cypriniformes > Xenocyprididae > Ctenopharyngodon > Ctenopharyngodon idella. The sequence continues at coordinate 27,406,736 of NC_067237.1, read as the reverse complement.
ATATTTACTGGGCCTCGATGACTAATAATTTTATACAATTTGCGTGATTACATGTGAAGAAAAAGTTGTCACACAAAATTGTCCGCTGTATTTACAACATGTGCGTACACACATACATTTGTTGTTCTTCTGATATTGAAGAATTACGCTTATTATCCCTTTCAAGCACGAGTTTAAAATATTTTAACTGACCCTATTCTCAAATATGTGTAAGTGAGTGTGTTTTGTCATTTAAAAACCTTTATAAATGATCTTTATCTTGATCTATAACGGGAGATGGCGCCGCCATCTTAGGCCACGTTCACACTGACAGTTTTTGGGATTGACAACCGCATTTACTTACAGGTGTGAGTCTCAAAATGTCCCGTTCACACAGCAACTTACAGTAGCGTCTGGAACGCTGTATGAACGTGCAACGAGAGTCAAGCCTGTATTCTCTTACTAGTAACCATAACGACAGTGACCAACGTAATATTAAAGATGGCGACGTCCATAAAACTGAAAAGTCTCATCACTTTTTACATGACAAGAGACCAATTGAACCGCGAGTTCATCCATTCAAACTTCATTAACCAACAGCAGCATCAATGTAAACGCGCTAGCTGGAGTCTTCAACCGTTGCACTCGCATGTCATGTCCTTTGCGACGTCTCGCGCATGACGCGGCATCTGAATTTCGAAAAGAAACACAAAACTTACAGGAGCAGCTCCGGTGGAGAAAAGTTACTGGATCTAACACCTTAAGATGACGCACAGCTCATATCTCTGTTGCTGTAAGTTACTGAAAGCGAAACCACACACAAAACACTTTAGAAGAGCGGCTCTCTCGCACTGTATGACGTGACAGACAACTAGTTGTAAAGTCCTGTTCCGTTAACACAGCGCAATTGCTGAGAATTGAAAAAATATGAAATATGAAATGAATATGAATATGAAAAAGAAATTTACGGGTGTGAGTTCGGTTATATGATGCGGAACAGATAGCACACGTACGTCTGCAAGATGTCTGTTAAAGATCACTTCATCTGGAAAGCATCTGCTGTTTACAAACATCTGATAGACATCTTTAAGATGTCAGTTTTACATACATTCTAAATCATAAACATCTTAAAGACATCTTCTAAACGTCTATTTGACATCTGACAGGAAACGTCCTATAGACGTATTGCAGATGAGCAAACACTCTAAAAAATACATCTTCCAGACGTAAACACACACATCAAATGGACGTCTCCGAGATGTACGTGTGCTATCCCGTAAATAACCGTACTGCGTGTGACCGTAACCGTATTAAGGACTCAAATACAGGACTGACAATTCTGCTGCTATGTGAACGTGGCCTTAGTCCTGTCCTGTCAGTCGGATTTACAGCAGGTAAACTGGAAGAATAATAGAGTAAACTTTATAGTTACTTAGGCCCACTATGTGTCGTGACTGATATGAATAAACGTCGGCAAATTATATTTGAATGGATTGTTATTGCTGCTTCCAGTGTGTATTTTTTAAACTCTAAATGTATTGTTTTACTGGTGCGTATGCGTATTTAAATGAATAAAACCTTTAAATGAATGAAAACACTGCGCATTTGTGATATATGACAAGCGCTGAGCGCGTCCATCTCGCAGCCAAAGCGCGAAAAGCACAGTTTGAATCTGGCAGTTATGTGACGTCACTGAACGTTATAAATCCCATATGTGGGACCGTACAGCTCAAAAGGTTAAGAATGAAGGAGTCACTTTTTTTTTTTTTTTTTTTGGCACACAAAAACCTTTTACTTAAAAAATTAAGGTTGAACCACTGTAGTCACATGGACTATTTTATCGATGTCTTTATATCTTTCTGGGCCTTGAAAGTGTTAATTGCGCTGCTGTTTATGGGGGATCAGAAAGCTTTCAGATTTCATCAAAAATATCTTAATTTGTGTTCCAAAGATGAACCAAGGTCTTACGGGTTTGGAACAAAATGAAGGCAAGTAATTAATGACAGAATTTCCATTTTGGGGTTAACTAACCCTTTAACAAAAATGTATGTGTGGCTTTGGTTGGTTCTAAATTTTGTACAATGCATGTTTTGTACATAAAATGAGAAAGATTTTATGTATATAAAGTCTCGAATGCACCTGACCTGTAAAGCAAAACTTTTCATCTCTCAGCTGGAGAACAAAAGTGAACCCCTCACTGTTCATTACTGTAAACCCGAGCTCTGGCTTGCATTGTTGTTTTTTTTTCTCTCCAAACTGTACACCATCTTGAAAATCACTTTTCTTTTGCCTCGAATGAGCATAACTGAGCTCATTTTTCCTCAGGAATGCACTTCTAACAGTTGAGTGCTGGATAATAAACGGGCTCATATATCCATATTCACCCATCAGGTGGTCATCATGAGGATTCTTATGGAGCAGAGCAGCATGACTGATCTGGTGTGCAGACATCATCAGGTAATTCTATAATCGCCAATCTAAATATGAACTATATTAGTCTACACTGTGTTTTCCGCAGAGGAAGAAAGTCATACAGATTTGGAACAACATAGGTGGTGAGTGAATTATGACAGAATTTTTATTTTGGGTCAACTATGATACTACTACAGGCAAAAACGTTGTTTTTTCACGCACTAGTCAATTTTGAGATTTGGAGCTGTTTTGCTTTTCATAACGTGTTATTTCAGAAAGAAAACAATACACTTTTAATATCAATTACAATACATATATTTAAAGGCTGTTTTATTCAAAATGAGTTTTTTTTTTCTCCTACACTGAGCTAAAAATCTCTAATTCAGTAGCAATTACTTAAAGGTTTAGTTCACTTCAGAATTAAAATTTCCTGATAATTTACTCACCCCCATGTCATACAAGATGTCTATGTCTTTCTTTCTTCAGTCAAAAAGAAATTAAGGTTTTTGAGGAAAACATTGCAGGATTTTTCTCCATATAGTGGACTTAAACGGCTACCAACAGGTTGAAGGTCCAAATTGCAGTTTCAGTGCAGCTTCAAATAGTTCTACACGATCCCAGATGAGGAATAAGGATCTTGTCTAACGAAACGATCGGTCATTTTCTAAAAAAAAGTAAAAATTTATATACTTTTTAACCACAAATGCTCCTTTTGCACTAGCTCTGCGATGCGCCACGCATTACGTAATCACGTTGAAAGGTCACGTGTGACGTAGTCAGAAATACCTGCGGTAGGGCAAAAAACTCTCCTCCAACTTCAAAATCGTCTGACATCGTTGTTTTACCTTTTTTTTTTTTTTTTTGTAAAGGCCGTTTGACTTATTTCTATCTATATTCAGAAGGTTTTTTTTACAGAGGTGTTTATTCATATATCATTTGCTTTATTTTATACATTTTATTTTTAAAAAATTTACCCTTCTCATCTGGGGTGTCTTGCCTTAATGACAAAAATTACACACTTTGCCTTTGAAGTAAAATATTAAATTGGTTTTGAAATTAATAAACTTGTTGTCTCTAGTGTGCAGACATCATCTTGATTGACAGCTTTAGTGCTTTTTTTCTTCTTCATTTTTTCAGGAGTACAAACATATTTTGGATTCCTGGTTGCTGCTGTAATGTGAGCCACTGTTTTGTTCTGTTTCTCACTGTCTCCCCTCAAGCCTTAATCTTTGCAATGTTTTTATTTTCATTTGTCTTTTTTCCCCTCTTGCTCTCTAAGGGCAGTACCTGTTGGCCAGCATTTATGTTGTGGTTTATCTGTACTCCTGCGCCTTCTATTTTCCTTGCCAGAAGTGGTAAATCGTGCTTTCGTTCACCTCCTGGAGGTATTAAATTCAGTCGGATTCCTCAGTGTCACAAAAGGTTTTGTGTCTTGCGGAAACTTAACGAAGTGCAAGTGTGTTGAGAAGTGTATATCCCCAGAAACGGAGGGTGGGTGATGGTTGTTTAAAGTCTAGGTCTTTTTTTCTCTCTCAGCTTGAAACAATTCTTTCCATTTCAGGCTTTAGATCTGTGCGTGGGCCAAAAGGATGTTGCCGTTTCACATAATCCAGGTTGCGTTCAGACCTTTAAGCCTAGACCAAAATGCTCAGGTTGTGTTATTATACCAAGCTCTTCCTCTAGTCCGTGCTCTGGGGCATCTTAGATAAAACTTGATTCAAGCCCTCCCAGATGAAGGTGGACCACCCATGGCTGTGCTGAGTGTGCAGTGCTGGTAGCATGGGTGGCACATTGGATAAATTCCCTGCTTTCGCCGACAGTCAGACACCACGATCCATTGAAATCCCTGTTTTGGTTCGAGGTTGGTGAACGCCAAGCTGTCATTCAGACAGAAGTGGAAAAACCCCTTGTAATTTTGAGCCCAGAAGACGTGAAGGAGAGACCTTGTTCAAGGTTGTAAGGATTATCAGTGAAGTATAGTAACTCTGTGTGGAGTTAGTGCAGACTTTGCAGACATGCTTATTTAATCGGCTTGTGATGTCCATGAAAAGCCGCAATGGTATATATTTCTGTATATAGTTATTTTGGATTGGGTTTTGTATATATACCAACATTCAAAATTTTGCGGTCAGTAAGAATTTTTATTATTATTGTTATTATTATAAAATACTACTACTACTACTACTACTAATAAATAATATTTTTATTTAGGCTTTTAAGACTGTTATTGTTACAAAAAAAAAAAAATCTATCTGTTCTTTTGAACTTTCTGTTCATCATGAATCCTGAAAAAAGTATCATGGGTTCCACAAAAATATTAAGGGGCACAACTGTTTTTTTTTAACATAATAATAATTAATTAATAAATAATAATTAAAGTTAATTTTAAGTTTAAAAGTTACCTGAGCACCAAATCAGCATATTATAATGATTTCTGAAGGATCACATTACACTGAAAACTGGAGTAATGGCTGCTGAAAAAAAGTTAAGAATGATTTTGACTAGCATTATTATTATTATTATTATTATATTCCAAATGTCTATAGACATCACAATAATATTTTTATCTCAATATTTTTTGTCAATGATAATCGTGTAGTGAAAATCTGATGTGACAGCCCTAACTGTAATAATGTTTCACAATATTCATGTTTTACTGTATTTTTGCTAAAATAAATATAGCCTTGGTGAGCATAAAAGACTTCTTTTAAAAATATGATTTGTCATGTGTTAAATATTTCAGGAATAATAAAATAAAAATAAATAAAATAGTAATACCAATAGCTGTCAAAGATGATTCAGTAAACACATTGCTCAAACTGGTTTTTGGAGAACATGTCTATCTCTCAGACATTTCTTGCTCTCATGCCAGTCTTGATTTAGATGACTGGCCTTTTGTCTCAGGGCAAACTTTAAAGATAATTTAAAACAATTGGACCTACTAAATTTTGGCTTCAGGGGATGATTCTGTAAATGTCAGGACATGGGCTGTAACTCACACAGATTTCTGGACAGAGTTTGATGGAGAATATGACGCTTAGAATGGAGTTTTTTTTTTTTTTTTTTTTCCTGTTTCTCTCCATATTACTAATGGTGTCTTGGAGATGGTTTTGTGGTCTATAAATGACAAGAAGATATATTCAGAGGATTGCAAATAGAATGGCGTTCATTAAAATGTATAAGTTCATTATTATAATACTATTTTATTTGCCATGATTTTACTTTGTGATATACCACCAGTGCAGTAGTGTATATGTAAGCAATAAGGTACGAGAGGCTGTGCTGTATCATGAATAAGTCACAGCTGAAGGGCGTTGTTAGGCATGACGCGAAGCGGAGTGCCTGCAACCCCTTCAGCCGTGACTTATTCACGATATAGCACTAGCCTCGAGTACCTTATTGCTTTTATAAAACGGTTACCACACAATACAAATATTAAAGCCAAAAATATGTATCAATGCAACTTTCATGAAGTAAACTTCCACTAAAAGCCTTCTTCCGCCGGAAAAAATAGTCCCTGACCATGAACAGCAACAGAAGTTACATTATTGTGCCATTAGATGGCGGCAAAGACTGTCTTTATGAGTGTGTCAGTTAGTAGCGAAGACTTTTATATTGAAGAGACTGAATTGTTGTGAACACGAAACAAGACGCAACTTTTTGCTACTTTAATACATTTAAATGACTTCTGTTGTTTTGATATTGGGATTATTATACTGTAGTTTGATCTGTCACATCCTTCAATAGCATTACATTATGATAGGTGCAAAAACAGTACTTGTTCAGTCAGTGTGAAATCTTGTTTAAAAAAAAACAATAAAGTTTAGCCACTAACACAGGGACCTTTCGGAAATAGCACGAGGTCTGCCTTTGGGTCGTATTTAAATGCTTTTTTTTTTTTTTTTTTTTTTTTTTACTTACTAGTGAATTTCCTTTATCTGTCAGACAAAGTCAAAGCAAATGAATGCATTTAAGAATTTAAGAAAGAAGTTAACATGAAACAGCATTGCAGCCCCCCCCCCCCATTATATGTCGTACAGTATTTCAGAATTAAACAGAATAAGAAAAAATGCTCTGTTTCACTAGAATTACCAGAAGGAATTGCAGAAAATATTATGACTGACACTTTTCCATTGGTCAGACAAACAGATAGTGACAAACCAATGTTGTTGCGCCACTGTTTGTACACTCTTCACGAAACCAAACTCTGAATTCTTTATGGTTGACTCTGCATATGAAACTAGTATAGAAAGTATTTTAAAACTAAAAAAAAAGATAGCAGGCTAAACTGAAAACAAATGTTTGGCTGAAAATCGTTTGCTTCCCACGCTTCAATTGCCGTTTGTACTCGAGTTGAGCCGGGGACTTAGGAGAGGATCTTCTCTCATTTACTGTAAAAAAAAAAAAAAAAAAAAACACCACAATGATTCCGTGCAGTAGTTTAATGTGAAATGACAGAAATATAACTTTTTTTTTTCTCAATCAGCGTATTTAGATATCCAAAATTATAATGAAGTTACTCAAATTAATGCTGTTATTCCCTATAATTCTTTTTAGAATCCCGTGAGATACTCTTAAAAATTAGATTGATGAGTGTTGTTGCAGTGGTTTGTGGGTTGGAGGTAGATGTCTATTCAAGCAGAATTCACTATGGGAAATGACACTCTATTCATTATAGTAAATAAGCAGTGAGCTGAATATTATGACATTTGCTGGGAAAGACAAACTAATATGTCACAGACAGACCCTCAAACCTGAGTCTCCACACATATTATTGAATTTTAGTTGTGATTGATTGTGGCTTTTGAGCCACAGCTCATTCAAAATCCATGTTGAAGGTGAACATTGTAATTCTGCCTGTGTGTTCATCAAAGGTGTTGTGAGGTCAAGAAAAACATGAATATGCTTTAGATCTCAACAGCTGCTGAGAGAATGCCAAAAAAACGATGGAAAAAGAAATATTTTGGAAACATAAACTCTGGCAGATTATACATAAACTCTGAGGAAATAAATCTCGGACTGAAGATTCTTTATAGGTGTTGGTGGGAGACATGTCTTGGACTGTGGAATCATAAATTGATTGTTTATAACTTTCTTACGCAAAGCCAAAACTAAAATGAACTGCCAATCTGTGCGCATGATACACCCTGCTGTTGTTGTGCTGTTACTCTGGATGGCTTATTCGAGTTGTCAGTGTGCAAGAGGTTTCTAATTTTGTATTTTTTGGATGAGTATATAACTCTCTGCATTTTAAGTCAGTTTGAATATATATATATATATATATATATATATATATATTTTATACAAATCAGATGCTGCCTGATTGGGTACAGAGATTCTCTAATTCGGCTCATTGAGTTGATGGGTTCCTTGTGTGAAGTCTGCTACGGTATAGTTCTGCTGAAGTATTATTAGGACAACTAAAACCTCAAATATTAAGGTCTATTCACACCAAGAATGAATATTCGTTGCAAATGTTTGTTGTAAACAATATTTTGATACACTATTAGAGTTTTTGTTAATATTTGGAATTTGATTTCATTTTCATATTTTCTTATAGAGCCCCTATTATGATTTTTCTGATATTTCCTTTCATGTAGTGTGTAATATAGCTGTTTGTGAATGTAAAAGGTCTACAACATTTGAAAGATTAAAGTGCCTGACATATGGAGTTATTGTCTCCCAAAAGAACCTGAAACGAGTTGTCAGTAATTCCAGCCTTACTTCCTCCACAAACCTATGTAGGTTTGTAACCAGTTTGCATAATGCAAATAACATGGTTTTCATTGGCTGCCCGTGAACAACGTCTTTGATCCGTCCTCAAACACTGTAGTTGGTTTGGTTTGTGTTTTCGAAATGAGAAGATGCTGTTTTCACTTTGCATGCACTTGCACAGGATGAGAACTCAGGCTCAAATTGATATGGTAAAATCAACGTCATTGTTACTGTTTATATCACTGTGTATATAAGTTCTGAGGAAGATCCGGAGCTGATATTCAGATATGGTAATTGGATTTTTGTTTATGATACACACTGTAAGCAGTAGACCAATCAAAACAGACTGGGCAACAGATCTGACAAATCAGAGCAGAGTACACTCTCGGAAAGGAGGGGTTTATGTAACCCCGCACCAATCTAGCCCCTCCTGTTCGAACCACCTGCTCTAAGCAGGACTCGAACCCGGGTTCGCCGGCATGGGAGTCAGGCGCTCTAACAAGGAGGAAGACCACAGTCTCTAGCGTCAGTCGCTAGAGCGCCTCTTGAGTTCAGGGGAGTGAGGTTTACATGCACAGCTCTTACTAGCCTATGTCTGTTACATTTAGAGAGAGAAAATTCTTTAGCGAATAGTTTCAGACACTATGAGAAAAGAGTTGACATAGCAATGTATATTATGAGAATATTAAAGTGTTTTTTGAACCTAGATGCATATTGTATGAGACCTCTAAAACAAAATTAAGATCTTTAAAAAAAAAAAAATTAAAAAAAAATTCGCAATCACATTTTTTTTACAGACAGATTTTTTCTTATTATTATTTCTATCTTCTTTTTTATTTTCATTTTTTTTCTGTACTACACAGACATAAACCTTTAAAAGACTGGTAATAGTAGTTTTATGCGTATAATAATTCAGCAAAGATACCAGATAGACAGCACTTTTTTTTTTCCTTTTTTTTTTTTTTTTTGCCAAAAATATATATATTTGTTTATCAATCAGATCCACCTACTCTTCAAAAATGAATTTGGTTTCCATTTAGCCTGATGAATATTCAGTTGTTTGAATAAACCTTTCATCAGTTTGTCTTGCATTTTTTGCTTCACATTTGGTGTGAATAAGCCTACTTTTGGTAGTCTTAGTTCCCCTAGGGTTCCTCCTACTACTTTCTTGCAGAGAACGTTAAGAAGTTCAGCCAGTTCCTTCTTAGTATACATGCAGTATATTTTGCTTTTCTGCTGGCTATCTCAATGGATGGATGATGTCACTCCACCTGTAATGTCCTACGGGAGTCTGTGGTCATTGCACCATGCTGCACTACAGTCCAATTTCCTGCCTCATCAGTAGTGTGATGTCCCAGACCTGGAAATATTCCACACTGAAATGTGTTGGCACTGAAATTCAGCACTAAACAGAGTTCCTCTGGCAGTTACCAATAAAATGCATGTACTGTAGATGTTGCATGTTCTCATCCTCTTTTCCTGTCCTGTTTTTTTTTTTTCTTCCTGGCACTGAATAATAGTTGCTGATTAATGAATATGCATGTTCAATTAAAAGTATGTTATTTAATTTAAAAAAAAAATTCCAAAAACAAACAAATATCTATCTATCTATCTAATTATCTATTTATCTATCTAATCTGTCTAGACTATAAAAGTTCAGACTTCAAAGCTTTTTGATTAATGACAGTTCATTTGATTAAAGGTAAACTATGTAAATGTTGGCCCTCTAGCGGTTAAAAAAAACAAAACTGCATGCATTTTGCAGAAGAACATTGTTTTGGTTGTGCTTCAGCTCTGTGTGATTGTGCTGATGAATATGGTTATCCTACTGCTCATTTTATCTGCATCAATTTATCTGTTCAATAAAGTACCTTACTCACCTGTTGAGTAATAAAAACGCCATCTCCGCATTGCTTTTACAACATTTCAAATCCCTCAGTTCTCACCATCTCTGAAAAGCCAAGCCAATGTTGATTCTTGTTTTATTACAAGCTCTATTGCGTTCTCTTTTTGCCAGCAGACTCTCCTCTGTTCAGTGTTTTTTTTAAAACGGGTAATTTCCCAGAGGTTTGAAATTTATCGTGCTCTATGTCAACCTTTCTGGCTCATAGTGACAACTAACCTATGCCACTCCCACACCATACATGCGTCAAAGTAGCCGGAGCAACTTTTCTCTATTTACAGATATGGCAAAACACACACGAGCGAGTGACATATGCAACTTCCTATGAAAACCATCCTGTCAGGTCTAAAATATAAGGCAGCGGTTATTTGCGTTCAATGCAAATAGCAGTAGATGCTATTTACACTAAGTGCAAATAGCGATAGATGCTGTATACACTAAGTGTAAATAACAATTAGATGCTATTGAAAATAGTATATTTTCTTAGCGATATGCTATTTACACTAGGTGAAAATAGCGATAGATTCTACACCATGTAAAAATAGCCAATCAGTTCTTTGCAATAAGAGTAAATAGTAATTAGATGCTATCTATACTTTATATTGACAGATACTATTTGCACCTCATTTTTGTACATTAACAGGATGCAATAATATCATAGAGTGTAAATGATTATATTTATTAAAATTATTAAATGGATGCTGCCTTATTGGGAGAATAAAAACCCTCCCTACACCTTCCCCTAACCCTATCCAATAAACACTTTTAATATTATTATACACACATTCGCAGTTTATTTACACTTTTAGAACATTATTTTCATTTTTATTGAAAATAAATGCAAGCTTAGCAAAAGGCAGATTTGAACCCACGTCGATCGTGTTACAAGCCAGGCCTGCAAGCCTTACTCACTACTGCTGCGCCACTGAAGACACTGAATTCCATATGTCTTTTTTAATACTTGAGTGGCCCAACCAGACATTGGTGAGTGGAGCTAGTGTAAATAGCATTTGCCAACAAGTGACACTATTTGCACTTAGTGTAAATAGACGCTCCGAAAATGGGCAACACTTATAATAGGCTTACTATGGTGAATCAGGATAAGACAAAAACATGTTTGTTTGTTTGTTTGTTTTTGATTCATGATGTATTGACTCATTTAAAATTTGGTAATTTTGAGCAAAAAGTTACACAGTGTACCTTTAATCAATCAGTGTATTGGCATTATTTTTTTTAGTTGATTGGCAGCCCTCTAATAAATAATGAAAACTTAACAAAGGTAGTTCTATAACCCTCAAACCATCACACCAGGTTATCTTGAGGTATATTCTAGTTCACTCATGTGTTTTCAGGTCATTTTTTTCCACCTATTTTATGGAATGAAGAAAGCTGCCGAAGCAGACAAAGTCCATCAGACTGAGTGAACAAGCATTAATCAAGTGTCCTCCTCTGAAAGGTAGATTTGTGGTCACCACATGGGTGATAAATCCTACAATACCTGGCTCAAATGACATGATACTGCACTCTCACACATCTTTCTCTGTTTCAGAGCCAAGGAATGTGGGAAGGAAGATCACTGTACAACTGTATATTTTAGCTTAAGAGAACAAAACAAGATTTCCTAAAGGTAATTCTGTGACTCTATTGATGAAGCATCACATGGGTCACTGTAATCTCTTGTGATAATGGCTAGTGTGGATTTTTAGGTTTCACAACAGTTCTAAATTAAAAGTGCAAAAGGTTTAGGAGTGGAGAACAAGTTTCTGTGCTTGTTTCAAGTGGTGACAACATTATGACAAGTTCACATCTGGTTTTGCACAATTCACTTGTGTTGCTTGCTTTTAATCACGCTGTTGTGAAGGAAGCTGGCTTCATGGACAATATAGATAAGTGTTTCCAATCCTCTGTGGTTTACTGGAAGACAAAAGCATTACTGTATGATGAGGAAAGATGCTTTTCACAAACAAATAAAGAGTCAGCAACTTCGGTTTGCCACCATATTTTCTGAGCAAATGCATGCACAAAAGTGGTCTAATTTCCATTTCCACTTATGCAATGTTGAGAAGGCATGGAGTCCAGCTAATTATTGAAATGTGACTTTTCTTGGCCAAGCACACCCTTAATAAAATGCACAGCAGGATGAACTCAAAATGCTTTTGTCATCCAGCTTAATTGGATGGTAGCAGTAGCCTCTCCATCTATCACACTTCTGCGTATTCATATTTTGCGACAGCTGTCTCATTATATTGAGTTCGACTTCACATATAGGTCAACTTTGCATCCGTTGTAGTGTGGATTTATCATAACAATGCAAGTGAAAGAGAAGCTACATATTTTAATTTCTATAGAAACTGAGATGTATATATTTATACAACAGTTAGTTCTGATTGTCGAATCTGATTGGCTGAGAGGTCTTTCCAGCCATGCGATATTCTACCAGTATCGCTACAGGAACCATTTCACCGTTTCAATCAATCCGCTGTCAGCATTCTCACAGTGAGTGTCATGACGGACCAGCAAACCCAACATATTTTTATAGATACTACTGTTATTTTGTAACGGAATGTAGTTTTAAGAGTTTTTTAGGTGAGAATGTAGTTGTTTAGACCTCAGATATGCGATTTATATGTAAACAGAGCCTATTTGTAAATTTGTTTAGACGTTTTCGGAGATGTGAGCTCCAGGCCGTCAGCGACCGTTCAGCGCTCGTGTACCCACCGAGAACAGCTTCATCTCGAACAGTCCTTTGGGAATTTACCGCTGGCTCTTATGTAGATAGTGTTTAAACATGAGGTATAATTAATTTTGGGTATATCAAGTTTATATTATATATTAAGTTTCCTAACTTTATTTACATTGAAATTAAATCCTGCACTAACTAGAGTGCTGCTTTTGTACGTTTGACTGAACTGTTTGCTTGTGTTTATTTCCTATTTTACTACATATACTGTTATAATGGCTATTGTTGTTAATTTAAATATTATTGTTCAATAAATAATATTTTATGTAAATAACATGCCATATTTTTTGGCATTGAGAGAGTCCGGTAGTGATTTCGACTTCAGTGAAAGTTACATTAATACGCCATTAGATGACGGCAAAGACTGTCTTTATGAGTGAGTCAGTCAGTTGCAAAGACATTTATATTGAAACGGACTGAAACAAGGAAACAAGGACATTGTTTTTACTTTAAACATCCTATGAGATGCAACTGACAAATGCATTGACAAGCGCTGTCATGGGAATGTCTTAAATGATAAAAGGACAAAGACAAAGATATTGCTTTCCTCAGGGGACATTCGAACTGATTTTGTGATTATGATTGACCTGAAGAATATCAGCTACAGTAGATGCAGGTAATGCACTCACTTAGTAGTTCTCTCTCTCTCATAATACTCAACATATTACAATGAGTTTCAATGAAGCAACTCAACGTTTCTTCGTTACTACTTCTAAAGTGATGTTTTAGAATTAGTAACGGAGGCTCGGGCTCAACTGTTAAACTGTCAACTTGAGATTTGAATCCATGGCGGAAGGAAGTAGTTCCTCACAAAAGAGGGTTTTTAAAGACAATCCGTTGTTGTTTCTTATTTATTTATAAGCTCGTGCCGTCGAACTGTTGTATAAATGCAATATCACACTCGTAGCCGTGCGATATAGCTGTATATCAGCACGCTGTGATTACCTATGGCTGAATCACAGCCGTGCTGATATATAGCCATATCGCATGACTGCTCGTGTGATATTGCTCATATATACTGGATATGCATTTGTGTTAATATGCATTTATCATATGCTCTCATTAAACTCATCTGTATCTGGGTTGTGAGGATTTGAACTTTCGGATTACACAGCATATGCACATCATTAACAGTATTATGTAATCACAGTGAGCAATGATAGCTCTGACAAGCACAATATATGGAATTACAGTAAGTCACCATGAAAGTAAAACTTCTGTCATTTAATGTTCTTTATGTTCAATGCATTTACGCAAAAGATAATTCTGCCAAATTCCCAGTGTTCCCTTAAAGCAGCAGCATTACTGATATGAACTGGACACTTTTGTTTGATAACAGAGTTAAATATCAGGACAATTTAATGTGAACCAGACCCAAATCCACTTTAAATGTGTCAGTGTTGTCATTCACCTCTATTCAAGAAAATGCTTTAATCACAAAGCCTTAGCACCACTCCAGACATAATCACATTGCTAAATATCCTCAAAATGAACTGCATTATTCCCTTACTACACCATTAGATAAACCACAAATGTGGGCGGCATGTATTTTCTGTACTGTTTGTCTCCTATAAGCATTAAGTATGTAACTATTAATCTAAAAAAAAATTACTGTACATTGTACAGATTGTACACATCCATCAGCAGTTAAATTACAGCCGAGGCGATGGAATGTTTTTGTCTGACTTGTCGTGACCTATGAAAAGTCCTGACCCCTTTTTATTGGATGCTCGACCATATAGCATTGGCCATCTGAGAGCAAGTAAAGTAGAATTTGAATCGCTTCCAGAGTGAACAAATGATAAATGAGTGCTGAAAACGTCGCACTAATCATCTTACACAAATGCCACTGACAACACAGGTTCAGCTCACAAAGTCAAAGATGGTGTTTGTTTTTCCACATGCCAAATGTCTTTTAAGATGTTATTACTGAACCAAGGTTATGTTGAAAAGGTAAGCAGGAAATCTTTTTTTTTTTTCTTTCCAAAGAAAACCTTCAACTTGAAATGCTACTTTTCAGTGCTTGCTGAACAATGGTGCAGTATCTGCATTATTTTATAATTTCTTCAGTGTGATTAAAAAAAAAAAAACCCACACACTTCTAGTTTTAGCAGAAACAATGTGGGTTGAGTTGCACACCCAAATTATTATACACCACTAATAATTAAGGAGATGTATTGCGAAATATCATACAAGTTGCCAATGGATGTGCAAATACACTGCAAAAAAATGCCTTTCTTACTTAGATTTTTTGTCTTGTTTCCAGTCCAAATATCTAAAAATTCTTAAATCAAGAAGCATTTTCTAGACAAGTAAAAATTATTGTCTTGTTTTCAGAAAAAAATAAGTCAAAATTAAGTGCTTTTTTGCTTAAAACAAGCAAAATAATCTGCCAATGGGGTAAGCAAAATAATCTTGTTTTTGGTTTGAAATAAGATTATTTTGTTTACCACACTGGCAGATTAATTGCATTATACAACAAAATATAAAACCAAATGGCTCTGGATAAGATATAAGATATGAATCCAAGTCACATGGTTCACATACAAGAATCTGCTAAATGCTGTAAAGCTGAATGATATTTAAATGGACATTTCACAAAATGTGGCTGAATAGTTCAAATACTTTTTCAGTTTAATGTATTACACAAAATGTATTCAGTTATTCATAAGAAAGACATTCAGTGTAAATAGCATGGATTGTAACAGCTTTTAGACATTGCACACATGTCCTTAAATGCTTAAAATGCAATTAATTATATGAATTTGAGTTCTAAGAAAATATTTTATTTTCTGTCAGCATTTAATGTGTGCTTAAAATCTTGACATTCTGTTTAGAAAGCTAAGTGTGTCCACTGTTTTTCTTTTCAAGCTGTGCCCGTGGACATTTATTTTAGCCCTGCAAATGAATTTTTGCCAGTAAATTTCCTCTGTTGTCATTTTGATTGGACCAGAGGGCGTATGCATTACATTTCTTTTGCTGTTCACTGACAGATCCGTTCGAAAAGCATAAGAAAAGATGAAGGACCCTGGCAAGGTGAGCTTCCTTTGCCCTCTCTGATTTCCATATGAAATCATTTCCCTTGAGAGATCCCTGTGGTGCTGCGTTTAAATGAACAGCTCCTTGGTGAGTGGATCCGTTCAGAATGCTGAAATAGAAATTAACATGTTTTGTAGTAGTTCTTGATGGTTCTGTAATAGCCCATAAGAAAGAAGAATCACAAATGAGGTCTCTTTAATATCTAAGTCATTTCTCCTAGACTGCAATGAGATGGGGCAAATGGAGACTTTTGATTTGCTTCTTAAGCCCTGGGTATAGTTTCTTTTTTAATGCGTATGCTAGTGTCGAACACAGTCGAACGCACAGCCTTGAAAAAGTTTACTTCATTTGACTTGTACATATACACAGGCGTTCGACACATGCACAGTTTTGAGCTCTCACCACAAGTTACAACCCATATAAACATCTTTGTATTCTTTCATGCTAGAGTTGTAAATGAGGGTACTTTCTAACCTCTTTTCGCACAATCTCTTGCCTATGCAGGCCTCCATTGTCGCTGTAGCTTGCATGCATTCCGGTCTGTTCTGTTTATGCAGTTTTTCTTTGACTACCTTGTGAATCGACGCCCCCAGGGCTTGTTGCCACTTTGTGGATAAACTAATTACTGCAAAAAAATTAAATGTGCATGTGCAACCTGCACGTACAATGCGTGGTTACAAAAATCCAGCGGTGTGCGTACAGTACGCGTGTACTCTTCTGATGACGAATTTCGCGCCACGCACACTGTACGCTGAACTTAGCGTACACGTAAAAAGTGAGGTATACTTTGGGCTTTAGATGTTTCTCTTTAGAAAGACTTACATGTCTCCTCGCAAGTTTCAAAAGAGATGTCACAAATATCACATATTGAACTCATATTTGCAATCTGAAAGTCTAACTTTTTTTTTTTTAAATCAAAAGTCAAAGATCTCAAAATCCACTCAAACATTCTCATCAAAAACTTTACAATGAGGTTTCATTAGTTAACATTAGTTAACTGAATTAGTTAACATGAACTAACTATAAACAATACTTCTAATCTACAACATTTATTAATCTTTGTTAATTTCAACATTTACTAATACATTATTAAAATCAAATGTTGTATTTGTTAACATTAGTTAATGCACTGTGAACTAACATGAACAAACAATGAACAGCTGGATTTTTTATTAACTAGCATTAACAAAGATTAATAAATACTGTAAGAAATGTATTGCTCATTGTTAGTTCATGTTAGTTAATACATTAACCCTTGTGCGTCAATTAAAAAAAGTTACATATAGTTAAAAGTTACAGGTCCATAGTGGACATAAATGTCCATGTCAAAAAACTCTCATAAACATTTGAAGCTTGGGAGCATAGACTTAAGTTTGGTCTCATTTTAATTAAGACCCTTGGAAGAATCTTGTTGAAGTATAAAAAGTTTTAAAAGTGAAACCAAAAAAAAAAAGTTATAGAGGTTTAAGTTTATGAAAATGATTTATGAACAAAATTTTATATAAAATATATATTTTATGAAACATGTTGAACTCTAAAACTGCAAGAAAATCAAAGTCATAAATCTAAACAAGTTGTGTTCCAAATTTGAGGTTGATATCTCAAAAAATGAGCTTTCAGTAAGATTTTGTTTGGGCGCAGTACCAAATTTTCCCCATTAGATGCCAGCAAAACTCCACTGGTACACACAGTGGTTGGATTTGTGATTTGCAGTAGAGTTTTTCTTTCTCAAATATTACAAGCACACACACAATTTTTTTTATTACACACCTACAGACCACACTCTCACATCCATACCAACACACCCACACAATTATAGCTGCATAATTTATCCAATTGGCTCTATAATATGCATAAGCAGAAAACAAGAATAAAGTGAATATTTGCTTTATAGGCCAAACCTGAGAAAATGGCACCATCTGGTAAAAAAATAGTGAAAATTTTAATTTTGAAGCCTTGCCAACAAAATGAAAGCCTATTAACAAAGATTGCAACATTTTATAGTTAAATTGCCCAAGGATTAAAAATTGCAGTTTTAATGGGTTTCATTGGGGACATGTTTGTCCTTAAGGTCCTGAGAGGAACTATTTTTTGTACCTATAGTGAAAAATAGATTTTTTAAAAGAAATGGGGGTAAAATTGTAAAATTCCAATAAAAACACACACCTTTGCCAAAATTTATGCCATTGGCATTAACACAGGCAAAATGATCAAAAAAAAAAAAAAAAAAAACTGAAACTGAAAAATGTCCACAAGGTCGCACAAGGGTTAATGTTAACAAATGAGAATAACATTGTTATTGTTAAGTGTTACCAAATTTTCTAATCAAGTTACTGTATGATATTCACATTAATATTTCTATGTTGTTTTTACTATGCAGTATGTTAACAATTATAGTTTTACCTTTTCACTTTTATTTTCCTTTTTCAGGACAAATACGTCATTCAAAAGTTTGAGATCAGTAAGATTTTATTTTAAGAAAATTATTTATTCAGTAAGGATGTGTTAAATTGATCAAAAGTGACAGTAAAGACATTTATAATGTTACAAAATAAATGCTGTCCATTTAAACTTTCTAAAGAATTATGTGACACTGGAGACTGGAGTAATGGCTACTGAAAATTCAGTTTTGCCATCACAAGAATAAATATATTAAAATAGCATATTTTAAATTGTAATAATATTTCACAATATTACTATTTTTACTGTATTTTTGATCAAATTAGCACAGCTTTGGTGAGCATAAGAGACTTCAAAAACAAAAATCCCCAAACTTCTGAACAGTAGTTAATCGGAGTAAAAAACTGTAAAACAAATGATACTTAAAGAAAATGAAAGCCCTGTTAAGTCTCCTAAGCTATGAAAGAGCAACCTCTGTGCAGTTATTTTCATTTGGTAAGATAAAATACTTTGTTGTACAAAGCGGTCCTCGATTTATTAACTAAACATGGATTGATTTCTTCTTGTAAGATCTATTCCTACATAAAATTCTTTAATGCAAATCTGTCAAGCATTACCAAGAAACCATCACAGCATTTGGGAACGAGATGGATCAGGTGATAATACTGATTTGGCAAGACAAATAGCCTCAAGTCCTCTACCATATGAAGCTCTATAGAATCAGCATTTTTTTTGCTGTACCTGTCAACAAACCCGTTTTTTTTATTTTCCCACAGTTGTTCACTGATTGATCACACATATCCGTTTCGCAGTGTGTGCCGGCCATTGTTTATAGTTACTGGAGTGTGTTGGGTAAATACTGGGATTAACATGAAGGATCGATCCATTTTACATCAGCACGGAACTTTTGGAAACCCACCGTGTTTCCTTCACAGGCTCTAATCCTGTGGTGGAGATTTCTCAGCTGCTCCTTCCACTTGTAGAAACACATTCCCAGGCATCTTTGCTTCATATAGATGGGCAGACAATGCCAGAGCACATGCACACGTAGAAACGGACACTGAGTCACATAAACACTCATATACAGACCAGAATCAGTCAACATCAAGCCGTGTGAGCTTGACACACACGCTCGGGGCTCAATGTAAATATGCTATGATCTGTCCTCTGATTTATTTACTACTGACATGCTTTTCCACACACTCATTTATAGACTGTCAAGAGTGCATGCTGGGAAGTGGTGTAACTGTGGAAAAAGACAAATCTATATGCATTTGTGTTTGATGATTTAGGAAACAATTTAGCATAGTCATATCCACATGTATCCTTTTTGATTAAAAAAAAAAAAAAAAGGAAAATTCTGTCATCATTTCCTCACCCTCATGTCTTTCCAAACCTTGTATTACTTTCTTTCTTCCAAGGAACAGAGTATGATAAATTTTGCAGAATGCACACTTCTATTTTTCACATAAGAGAAGAAAAGTATATAGTGACCAGGGGCTGTCAAGTTCCAAAAAGAACAAAAAAGGATTCTGGACACTCAGGTTTGGATTAACAGGAGGTAGAGTAAATAATGACAGAATTTTAATTCTGGAGGAACTATTCCTTTAATGACAAAATGTGACAGTAAGCATAAAGTTTTACCCGTTTAGGTCAAATTCTGTTTTCAGTTTTCTTCCCATAGCCTATTATCTTAGTGCTACCCCAGCTTTGGTTAATTATGTGCGATTTTAGTGCAGGACCAATTTTACAACCCTGAGGTTCCGCTGATACTTGAGCTGCTTTTGATTTCCCTTATCTAGACCACAATCTTAGCCATTTGAAGAGTTTTATGTTTTCATCTTTGTGAAGCCTTGAGTATTATTTAGATATTTGGGCCAAGTGGCATTTATTTTAAAGAAAGCACAAACTCAGTTGTGGACATAAAAGAGGTTTTTAGGTTAAAAATGATACTGTAGACTATCGTTCAAAGGTTTTTAGTCAGTACGATTTTTTAATGTTTTTGAATGAAGCTTATGCTCACCAAGGCATTTATTTGATCAAAAATACAAAAACACTAATATTATGAAATATTTAAATTAACTGTTTTCTATTTTAGTTTCTATTTTTCAATCTTAAGTGTCACAAGATCCTTCAGCATTCATTCTAATATGCTAAATTGGTGCTCAAGAAATATTTCTTATAATCATCAATGTTGTGCTGCTTTATATTTTTATGAAAACTGTGATACTTTTTTTCAGGAGTCTTTCATGAATAGGTGTAACCCCTCCTGTAACCCCACCCATTCAAAGCTGGACTCGAACTCGGGTCTGCCAGCATGGGAGTCGGGTCCTCTAACAAGGAGGCTAAAGACCGCAGTCTCTAGCATCAGTCGCTAGAGCGCCTCATGAGATCAAGGGAGTGAGGTTTTACCCTGACAGCTCTTACTGGCTGAATCCCAAATGGCATCCTAAACACTCGCGGTCTTCCTACGAGTCCGCACTTTCGTGACGTAGCATCTCTTTGACTGTCGGGAAGAAGTCTGCCGTGGAGCTCGCACCAGTGCGGGCTCAGAAAAAGTGCGCATCGAGGGCGCATATCGGCCACAAAGGGGGCGCTCGTGAGCACCCTTCTGAAGCCAAAAATTGACAAATGGTACACCCTACGGTCTCGTGGACTTAACGGACACGTGTACGCGGCAGCCATTGTAAGTCCACAAGACCAAAAGTGCATAGAAGTGTGCCATTTGGGATTTAGCCACTAGCTGATCTCCATTACACTCACCCCTCTAAACCTCATTTCCATCCGGGTCACGGCACCAATGTAACCCTTCCTGTTTGAACCTCCCGCTCTAAGCGGGACTCAAACCCTGGTCCGCTGGCATGGGAGTCGGGTGCTCTAACAAGGAGGCTAAAGACCAGTGTCTAGCGTCACTCCATTACATAGGCATTTCAAAAGAACAGCATTGATTTTAAATATAAATCTTGTGACATTATAAATGTCTTAACTGTCACTTTTGATGAATTTGTCCTTGCTGAATAAAAATATTAATTTCTTAAAAAAAAAACAAAAAAAAACAATTGTACTGATCAAAATTTTGAACAGCGTATTGGCAGAAAAAAGTTTGGTTCTTAGGACCAGTTGGTTAAAAGTAAAAAAGTGTATAAAATTTAAGTGTGGTGTAAGTGTCCAAATACATTTCAGGGCTATTGTACATAACCATTCATTCCCAATGGGGCATTTCTGTATGACCAATCCTACAGTATGTGATAGAGTATGCCCATTCTTAAACATATGCAACACAGACGTGCGGTTTCACATCTTTAAGCCACAGACACACAACCTGATGTTTCTTTAATTTCTCTCCTATAATTACAAGTGTCTGCCTGCCGCCCTAGAACACCAGGATGAATGAAGTATTCACATATGAATACTCAATACATGTGGCATGTCAGTCAGTTTATTTCAGTGATGCTGGTTGAAAACCTAAAACGTCACATATCCCACAGAGATCTGTTTTCAATGGATCAAATTGATACATTGTGTATTTGTTGCCGCTCGTTAGGTTTCTATGTAATGTCTGTCTGACAAAGAAGATAAAGCATTGTTTGGGTAATTTTCTCTTTGCTGGTCTCTTATCTCCATCTCATTCATTAAAGTGGAAATCATGATGGATTAAATTTAGTCTGAGAGGGCTCAATGACGAAGTAAACCACAATTACACTGTGATCCTGGATGTGGGTGAGTTAAGTGTAGAGAACAAAGGGAAAGTGCAGTCGTGGAACAGTTTTGTGAGTGATTTGGTATATTGTGACTATATTTAATATAGTTTCATACAGAACCTTTCAGTGAACAGTTCTTAAAAGAACCATTTTTATTAGTGTGAGGAACATTTTAATAATCCAAAGAACCCTTTTCCACTATAAAGAACCTTTTTTGGAATGGAACGGTTCCATGGATGTTAAAGGTTCTTCATTGAATCATCAATGCCAATAAAGAACCTTTATTTTTAATAGTTTACAATATAGTATAGACAAAAAACAAAAACAGCTTGGTTCTCAAATCTGATCTGCAAATGTTCCTTAATGCCCATGACCCTCCAAAAAGTGAACGTATGTAACATATCATAACTGAAAAGTCTATTTTTCCATATTTTTACCCCATCTAGTCAACACAGCTTTCATGCTAGTTAGATTGTCTTGACGACAGACATGCAAGCAAGCTCCAATGAGGGAAATCTGAGCAGACATCATGAAAGTTCATAATTCGCCATCTGTGCGGTAAGGCTTTTGTGTTCATTTGCATATTTTGACATGGTGAAAGATGAGCCAATGAAGCTTTGGATAGCAAATTTGGTGAGGTTTTAGAAAAGACAGACTGCATTGTTTGTGGTTTAAGTGGAGTTAAGTTAGCTTTAGCTGATTATAGCAGGGACGCCATGCCACTTTTTTGAAGTCATGTAATGTTATCCTTATGGAGAATTTCATAATTGAAAATGCAGTCGGAGTCTTTTGACAGTCTAGAAACCAGTCTACATATTATGCAGTAAATATGTTGATATTGAGAAATGTACTGTAAATTTTAGGCACAATATTGTCAGTTATTTGGTCTATATTTGATCTGCCAAAAAATAGTTCCAAGTGATACAGAAGAAGTTATTGTGCATCATTGAACAAGCAGTAGTGTTCCTGAATGAATCATGTTTATGAACAAGTCGAGAATCACTTTTTTGGTTCCTGAATGAATCAGTGTTTTTAACGTATTGTTTGTCTGAATGTTTTGTTAGCTCGCTCATAAAAACAGTTACTTGTTTCATTCCAGAATGAATCAATATTTTGAATGAATTGGTTGAATGAATGATTTACTGACTCACTCAAATAACAAAGCAACCTGCAGAAAGATTCCCAGCTGTTGTGGAAAGTTAGCAAAGACATATAGTTAACAGTGAGTTAAAGAATTGTTAGCCCTGAAAATATGAGGGTACAATGAATTTTGCGACTATTACCACACCAAGGCTGCCATTGACTTGTTGTCACCCTAGAGATACAGTATGAGAAATTTACAGTAACTACCTATTTTGACGCAACAAGAGTCTTCTGTTGTTTTATTACGTGATACAAGAAGGTTGCCATAGTGTTAAAATGATATGACCACAAACTTACTCAAAACATATGGCAGGGAAACCACAGTGTTACTGTAGAGGTTAGACATGGCTATGACAGAGCTGAAAAGAATGAAAGAGATGTGTGCTTCACTGTTACATCTGATTTTTTGCAGATGTGCAATACGGCAGTGCCAGAGATGACACATTTTACTTATGTAATTGGTTAGAATTACAATAATGCACATAATGCAATAAAACAGTTGTCTTGATGATATCACACTTTTGTCAAAATCACTTAAGATCACGGATTATAAATATATTTCAGATATGTAAACAGCTGTGTTCACCTCTCATATCAAAAGTAAAATATCCGAATTTAGGACTCCAAACTGAGAAAGCTTTGAAATGCTCCACACAAGAGATCATTTATCATTTATAGTGATGCATGGAGATCTATCGCTGTATTTAAGAGCTGAGCTCATCTAACCAGACCCTCTGGCCCTTAGTAAATTATAAAAAAAAGCAGTGAAGATAATTCACAGAGTTTCACTTAAGATTATTCCTCTTCAATTGTATTTTTCCTTTGGCCTTTTAAAACACTTTGGGTGAAAAATGAGGTAGTTCTGGATATCCGCTTGCCTTAAATTATAAATTGGAACACCTTTATTATTAAAGTAAAAATGAAATACAAGGATGTGCAAAAACATGTTTACATCCTTACCTTGAAGTCATTCATGATTCACACTAGAAAGGTATTATTAAGTGCTAACCCAGTCTGGTAAAATTGCCTATTTTTAATGCTGTATTTCACTAGCCTGCAATACCCATAGCAAGATTACAGACTATGTGAAAGCCACATAATGCCTGTTATTGTATTGTTTTAATGGTGGAGGATCTCTGTTGTCTGAATGGAGTCTGTAATCACCAAGACAAAAATCAGTGACATGACAAAAAAAAAAAAAAAAGAAAGAAAAAGGATTGACATATGCTTTTCCAAAACCTAATGAGCTGCCTACGGAGGCAGCATCTTAGGGCAGCACAGATTAATTATGCTGCCTCTTAAGATACCTTGTTTTAGCCAAATTCTAAGGCAACATCACATGATACGTTTTTTAATGGAAAAGGCAACCCTACATGCAGTGCAATAAATTCAGTGAAAAAACAAACAAATCCAAGATGGAGGATGAGGTGAGAGAAATGCTGGTTATATAAATATATATTTAATTTAATACTAAAAAATATTGATTATTAAATAGTTCGGAGCAAGAAAAACTGTTTATTTTATACAATATGTGTTATGATATTTATTTTTATGCCTGTTAGAGCACCATTAGGTATTTGTATGCATTTGTAGAGCATTTCAAATCACTTATGTCACTTATGAGGTTCACTTATGAGTGTTACTTATGAGGTTGCAAGAAGTTTTGTGGCATTTAGAAATTATATAATAAACAAAAACAGCTGAAAAAGGTATGTATTAAAACTCTCTAAATTACTTGCAATATATATTGATATTTATTATATATTTTGATATTTATTATTTGTAAGCAATTTTTTTGTTTTTCTATATATATATATATATATATATATGGGGTGTAACGCTACACAAACATGACGGTTCGGTATACCTTGGTTTTGAAGTCACAGTTTGGTACGGGTTCAGTACAGCGGGGGGGAGAAAACTAAACAAAAAATGTCTTTTTTTTATTAAACTGTGTTTTTTTTAACAAATGTGTCTCTGTGTTTAAATAAATTCAGTAACACATTACTAATATTAAAGGTTACAATTAACAACAGAGCGCAAATGATTAAATTCAGTTGCTATTTATTTTTAGATATAATAATCAACGATCAAAAAACATGACAAAAACATGTCAACTGCACATAAGGCGAGTTTTGCATTAACTTCTATATCTAATTATAAAGTTAATTTTCTGCATCAATTCATTTTTGAAATATAATAATTTACACAGTTACTGTCATAACTTGTTTAAACATACATTAAATAATCATGACATTACTAACAGGTTAATGAATAGGCTAATATAGAGCATATACTGTATGAAATGCTCCCCTCTAGAGTTCTAATTTCTCTAGTTAACTAACATGCTGTGGACACAAAATGACTTGCCTGAGGTAAATGTAATGCTACTTGAGATATTATTCTCAAGATGTTTTATTGATGTCTTTCTGCAGTTGAAACACTGGTTGAGAGATTACATGTAAACATACCGATCGATTGTCTCTTCTTCTTCTTCTGTCCTTTGTACTGGTAGCATTATCGTGCACGCCCCCTGTATTCATCGTCTAACTGCATGAACCAAACCATGACCAAACTAGAAAAGGGAACCACAGGAACAAAGGAAACAGTAACTAAACAAGAACATACAAATTAAGAATAACTGGAACGTAAAGGTTGCTGGGTTTTAGAACAGAACTGTGTACTTTCAGCCAAATTTTAAGATATTTTTCCATTTAGCAATGCATGTGCTAATGGAAAAATTCAATTTTATTAATTAAACATTATTATGGCTGTACGTATAGTCAATTTATTTACATCCTCAACTTGTCGTACAGTTCAAACATATTTCTGATAGTGTTTTTGGCACCACAGCAGATCTAATTTTGCATGTTTCTATGGAAAAACCTCAGATGTATTGATTGGTGATGGCAGTGGGCTGGAATTAATTATATCTAACGTCCCTTGACAGTTCTCTGAGCTAGAGTGCAGAGCCTGCACTGTGTATACAGACTCCCAAATGTCTTGTGATTTAGCGGCTTTTTCTGCTCTTTTTAATCCTTTCTGCCAAAGTTTAGACCTCTGAGAAATTCTACTTTATGAAAAAAGGAGTGTGTTCCATGTCTCAGTGCATGCTTCATAAACACTTACTACTTGAACTTTGGGTTTGCTCGGTCCTGCTGGGAGAAAATCACTCCCCCGGCTTATTAATGTTGATCGTATATTCTCAATTCACCCTGCGAGAGGACAGGTGCTCGGCTGAAATGAGGCAAAAGGAACGCTTGGCAACATAATTGTGAATTGCTCTGAATCACAGAACAGCCACATAACTCTCAGGTTTTTATTTTTTAAGAGCTCTTATCAGCTGTGGAGTGCATGTGAAATCATATCATTGTGTGCAGGATCTGTGGCTTCCTATTGTAGTGAAAGTTTTTTGAGTAAACACTGTTTTTGTTTTATTTTCATGATAGGGTCCAGATTTATGAAACAGGGCAAATTAGCGTGAGAGTGCCGATGGGAGTGGAAAGTTCTGTGGGTGATTTGCTGACAATGCGCACATTAAAGAACACAGACACAGCCAGATCATTACCATAATGACCAATGCAATCTACCAAGAGCATATATGTGATAAAAATGTATTTTTTATATATCGATTAGGTTGAAAACATTGGGTCTTGCTCACTAAGCATGTGTACAAATTTGTAATTCTCACACCAAGCTAATCTCAGAAGTTGGCAGCCTTGGACGAAAGGCTGTAAAGGAAAGGTTGTTTGGAAAGTCCTTATATCGAGATGGTTTGGGCGTGTTTTATGCAAATGACTAAAATCATGTACACAGCCTCCAAATTCACTAGCATTAAAATGAGGCACTAGACGATTTTCAAATCTTAGCCGATTTTTATCATTATAATTCTCTGAACACTCATACTAGATGATTCGACCGAACTCGCAAGATCAATCGTGACTTGAGAAGAAAAACAAATGGAGGACAATAAACGTTGTCAGCTGGCTCTCCTGGAGCATGTTCTGTTCTACAGTGAAAAACAAAGTAGAAAAAAGAATATGAGTGATCTTCTTTCTCAATACTCCATTTTCATGGCATGTTTATGGCTGCCAAGTTTCAGCTAATGAAGCATGCAACATCCAATAGGTGAGGCTTGCTCGTTCTCATTGGCTGAATCCCAAATGGCACACTTCAGTGCACTTTTGGTCTTGTGGACTTACAATGGCTGCCGCGTGCGCGTGTCCGTTAAGTCCACGAGACCGTAGTGTGTCCCATTCATCATTTTAGGTTTCAGAAGGGTGCTCGCGTGCGCCCCCTTTGCGGCTGCTATGCGCCCTCGATGCGCACTCAAAGCGGCATTACGTCACAAAAGTGCGGACTCAGAGGAAGACTGTGAGGGTTTAGGGTACCATTTGGGATTCAGCCTAAGAGTGATTTTCAAACGGCACCCCGGAAGGGCAATTCGGGAAGAGGATGCTATTTGTAGGGCCGTTCCAAATGAAAGAGAACAACTAAATCTTTTCACAAAGGGCCCTTCCACAAGCCTATTAGCGAAGGGAACATGCATTGGTCACTTCATTTAATCGTTTATGGTCATGTGACCCAGGGTGACAAGTCCTCGCGATTCATTTTAAATGAAGATATGGCCAGAGAGTTGTAGTTAACGTATAAACAGAATAATTCAAGTTGTTTTGTTTTGTTGTGATACGTTACACACATTTTCGTCATGCATTTCATATGATGCTTTGTGTTTAATGCTTAACTTATAAAGTTAAGAACAGATCGGGAACACACACATATAAAGCATATATTAAAAACTTCATTATAAATGTACATTTATATGTATCATATTAACAGCAATAATAAGATATTCCCGTAGTCGCTGCCTAGCTTTGTGATGGTAAAATTCCAAGTGAAGCTAATGAGGAAATTACTTGGCTTCTCCAAGTGCGTTCCAAATGGCTTCATTTTGACACACAAGTACCCTGCTCCCTCCAAAGTCCGCACTTCCAAGGCTCTGCCCTTCGGAGTGAGTAGGGCATATGCTCACTTCCGACTGGAATTTGCCCTAAGAACAAATTTATGTGAAGATTTTTCGTGAGAAGTTCTCCTGTGCGTACAAATGTGAAATAATCCACACAATTTTTAGTGAATGAGACGCATTGATATTGAATCCTTTTTGTACGATAATGAAACGGTTCATTTTCACTTTACAGGTAGTAAACTTGAAAGTTTTCATTACTTTCACCTTAATATTACATTTGATAATTACAGTGCACAGCATAAATGAGTACATCCCCTCTGAAACTTCTGAAAGTCAGCAATTACTCAATTACTTAGAAGACATGTTAGGGTTCTTTGTTCCAGCAAGTCTGCTTAATCAATTACCAAAGAAGCATGTCAAAATTATTCAGGAAAATAAGATTTTCTTATCAAAGTGATGTTGTGTAACAAAAATTAGTACACCCTCCTTAAAGTTACTAAATAAAACGAAATAAAAATTTTCTGGTGTAAGTTTAAGGTAGGTAATCAACAGATAATCAACAGGTAAGTATGTTGAACCAAAACATTTGAAAATAAGTAATTTCTTGACAATTAAAAGTATATATATAGCCCACTGAATCATTCTCAGACATGCTGACAATAATGGAACCACTTGAGAGAGAACTGTCAGGAGACTTATTTCAAAAGAAGACAGTGATACAAGAGGATTACCAAATCATTGTTTTAAGTGTGAAAATATAGCAAAAGTAACACAGAAATTCAAAAACAATGGACTTGCGACAAGGCCCCTGAAATAATCAGGCCTTCATTTTAAGCTTTCATTTAGTGATGAGGGATTTTTTTGCTAGACAAAGAGCAGGAGAAATACCAAGCGAGTGTCTCAGAGCCAGCAAAAGCTATGAAAAGAGTGACTGTTTATCTCACAGAGTAGGATGCAGCCTGCAGAAATGACATGCATGGTTGTTGTTCTCACTGGAACTACCTACTGTAGCCAAAGCACAATAAAGTCGGTTAGCCATTTCCAAAGCCCATATTTACAAAATATAGATTCTGGGAATCAATACTCTGGTCTCATGAGACCAAATCAATCATTCTGGATCTAACAGCATCTAAAATGTTATGGTGTTGCTAGAGGAGGAGTACAGTGAGAAGTGCCTGGTTCCCACAGTAAAGTTCAGTGGTAGTGAAGCTCTTATATAGGGATGTATGAGTGCTGAAGGTGTGAGGGAGTTGTGCTTTATCAATGCTGTCATGAATTCCCACACCACTGTGTAATTTAATACACAAACTTGAAACAGAAGATGGGCAAACATTGTTGGGCATTTTTTCAACATGACAATGAGGATATGCATTCTCCCAAGGTGAAAAACCTTCTGTGGACATGTATTGCACTCAATCTTAACACTCTTGAGCGCCTGTGGGGGATTCTGTAGAGACGAATTGAGCAACACTCCCCATTAAAGATCAGGGCATTTAAGGAGCTCATCATCCAGGAGTTAAACAGGACAGATGTGACAATTTGTCATGAACTTGTACACTCCGTGCCAAGAAGGGTCAGAGCAGTATATTCAAAATTATGGAGGGCATACTAAGTGCTAGAATATTATACATTTGTTGAATGAAAATCTAGGGTGTACTCATTTCTGCAATCCTTAATTTAAACAAAATTGGCTAATTTACTTATTTTATGGCTATTAATGACATATATTTCTCAGTTTTTATTATGTATATGTTTAATACATTTTAGTTTTGCCATCTTTCCATGAATTGAATTAGTGATCATAAAGAAAATGCATCTTTTGTATTTGCTCAGAGGGGGTGTACTCATTTATGCTGTGCACTGTATCTGCAATACATGGTGAAAAATGTGTTCTTATGTAATGTGATGCATTAGTAATGTTACTTGGGTGTAAACATCATTCACTTACAACTACCAACAGTACAACTTCTCATTGATTAATAAAGCATTGTGCATCAGACACTAAAGCTTGAAAACTATCTGACTCTCTGTTTGACCTCTGTAAATGATTTAAAATGTGATGTGTTTTATCTCTTCCTCAGATAAAGCAAACTACAGGTTGTTTGCATGCAGAAGCGTGTCTTCCTAAAGGTGATACGGATAGCTAATCTTTGCTGTGCTGAGGTTAACATCTCCCAAAGGCCTGTTCTTGTTATTAGCGATGCACAGTTCCATCTCAGAAACAACCTTCAAATGGAGCAATATCCTGTGCTGACTAATTATCAAACTCCAGATCTTAATAGATCTTTTGTGAAAGTAGGAGCAAAATCAATCACAAATGTAGCCTGAGAGAATCCTTTTTCAGAGGACCAATTTGTTCACCATTTCACATCAATTGCTATCTCCGAGCCTCGTGTAAATTGAAAGCAGAGTGAGACGAGTGAGTGAGGATGGATCTGGCCGTTTCTAATGCCTGTCTTCCTCGCAGATATCACCCGAGGGTGAGAATGAATCAGGCTGAGGGCCCATTTTCCGAGTAATGGTTCGCTATTGTCAGACTGCACATAGAACTTTGCTTTTATTCTTTCTATCATCACATACATTTATCATTGAGTCTGTATTACCCAGAATTGTGTGCTAATGCAGTTTTGAAACTGCTGATGTGAGAGGAGGATCCTGCTCAAAAAGAGGTGAATGAGTGTATTTGAGATTTGCTTGGGCCCCAGATGTTTCACACACACACACACACACACACACACACACACACACACACACACACACACACACACACACACACATTTTGTTTCCCAGCAAATATTTTTAATAGATACTTACACTAATCTCCCCCTGAAGATATGAACAATTGGTCATTTACTGGCAGAAGCAATAGTATTTAAGCTTGTATAGCTACCTCCCATATGTTTTGCTCTGATCCATTTATCATTTTGTCTTAAGGTGGTCTATAATACCCGGTGAAAGGAAGCATTCTGAAAGCATTAACATTCATCTCAATGACAGTTGCAGTGTTACATGATCCTTCAGAAATCATTCTAATATGCTGATTTGGTGCTCAAGAAACCTTTCTTATCATTATCAATGTTGAAAATAGTTGTGCTGCGTTATACTTTTGTGGAAATCATGATACATATTTTTTTTCAGAATTCTTTTATGAATGGAACATGTTATTTTGTAACAATATGTCAAATAATTTACTGTCACAATTTTTTATAAGGATTTTTTTTTAAAAATGCTTTTATATTTTAAAATATAATTTATTCCTGTAATGGGAAAGCTTCATTTTCAGAAGTCATTACTCCAGTCTTAAGTGTCACATGATCCTTCAGAAATCATTCAATATGCTGGTTTGGGGCTCAGTTATTATAAATTATTATTGGTGCTCAATTATTAATGATCTTCTTCTTATAATACCGTAAAATACTACCATTCAAAAATTTGGGTTTAAGGGTTGTTTTTTTTTAAAGAAATTCATTCATTCTTTTATTTAACAAGGATGCATTAAATTGTTTAGAAGTGATAGTAAAAACCTGTATAATGTAACAAATGATTTCTATTTCAAAGAATCCTGAAAAAAAGAATTATTATTATTATTATTATTATTATTATCTTTTGTACTTTATATGCATCAAAGAATCCTGAAAAAAAGTATCACAGTTTTATTTTATTTATTTATTTATTTTTATTTATCCTTTCCAGGAAGATCCCATTGAGATATTACAATCTCTTCTTCCAGAGAGTCCTGGTCAAGAAGGCAGCACATAAAGTTTCACAAAGAATGAATCACAAGCCGGAATGCATGATATATCGGCCACAATATTGGTATCGGCTCATATATGTTCATTGTTAATGTTATCTTTATTGGCCCGATAATAAAATTTGGCCGATATATTAAAGCCTAAAAATAATGGATTATGTACTTCAGCTGAGACACTTGTTCAGATGCAGGCTGTTCGCAATGATGCTTTTGAATTGCTTGAAATATAATTGAAATCACTTCAAAAAGGAAAATACAGTTAAGTGCAACATGTACAGCGCAATGAGAATACTATTATGTGCTTGGGACATGGCTTTTAATGGTGAGACTTTTGTTTTTGTAATCAGGCCCTTAAAAATTATATAAAAACTTAGATTTAGATTTATCGGCCAATATATCGGTTATCGGCTTTCAAATATTAAAATATAAAATTAATATTATGAAAATAATGTAATTTATTACTCACCCTCATGTCGTTCCACACCCGTAAGACCTTCGTTCATCTTCGGAACACAAATTATTTTTCATAAAATCCAATGGCTCAGTGAGGCCTGTATCTCCAGCAAGACAATTAACACTTACATTGCCCAGAAAGCTACTAAAAACATATTTAAAACAGTTCATGTGACTACATTGGTTCAACCTTAATATTATAAAGCGACGAGAATACTTTTTGTGTGCAAAAAAACAAAATAACGACTTTATTCAACAATATCTAGTGATGGGCAATTAAAACACTGCTTCATGAAGCTTCGGAGCTTTACGAATCTTTAAGAAAAGTATTCTCGTTGCTTTATAATAAGGTTGAACCACCGTAATCACATGAACTGTTTTAAATACATTTTTAGTAGCTTTCTGGGCAATGTAAGTGTTACTGTAATTGTCTTGCTGGAGATGCAGGCCTCACTGAGCCATCAGATTTTATAAAAAAATATCTTAATTTGTGTTCCGAAGATGAATAAAGGTCTTACGGGTGTGGAACAACATGAGGGTGAGTAATTAATGACAGAATTTTCATTTTTGGGTGAACTAACCCTTTAAGAATTATCGGTATTGGCCAAAATTTTCATATCGGTGCATCCCTAATCACAAGATAATACTACAAATACACATATACAGTCAATAAATAAAGTCAAATCAAGAAAAGCCATTAGAGGTCTTATTTAAAACAGTTTGCAAAAGACATTTGAAAGCACTCAAAGGGAGACGTCGGAAACTTGAGTACATTTTGCACTTCAGAACCCAAGGAGCATGAAAAGAAAAAAGCAAATTTACCAAATTCTGAGGATACCCCTGGGACTTTCAGCTGACTTTGAGATGCAGATCTAGTACAATAACTATTTGTATAAAAAGTTAAAAGATTAGAAATACAAGAAGGTAATTTACCTAAAAGCACCTTCACAATAAATAACATATGCAATTTTCTCCTATGATGTAGAGATGACCAAGCTAAAGATTTGTATACAATACAGTGATGCATACGTGACTGCGCCATAAACAAAGCATAATGTTGCATGATAAACAGTCTAATTTCCTAAGTAAATATGCAGCTGAATGCATATATAAAATATCACCATAATCAATTATAGATAAAAGGGTATTCTGTACTATTTTCTTTCTAGCCTGATAAGGGAAACATTTTTTAAACGATAAAAGAACCCCAATTTTGGCCTAAGCTTTTTCCACAAAGTTTCTATAAAAATATTACGTGTTAAACGTTGATAATAATTGAGCACCAAATCAGCATATTAGAATATTGTAGCTTTCCCAGGTTTTTATGTTGCAATGAAGGTCCATGCAAGTCTTGCTTTTAGGTTACAAAGTTAAGACGTGGTCCCCTATTTCCTGTAAAGCACTGTAACTCAGTTTTGGCATATTTGAGCTCACCAGCTCATTAAGGTACCAAAATCACTTCTTTAGGGAGAAGTATCTCTTATGTCCGAGCTCACTCCTCTCCGACATTCTGCCTACACGCTAAATCTTTTCCTCTATGCATTAGGAGTGATATAAAACACAAAGGCTGAGTACACGGATGACAGTCAGGTCAGTGCCTGAGAGGGGCTCGTATGTCAGCGTGCCGAGATTGGCTCCAGATGCCGTGAAATGTATTACAGACCAACAGTGGCTTTGTAATGTGAACGTGTGGGATGAGAGCTCTCTGTGAGAGCCACATGCTTCCCTTTTGATATGGGCGGCAGACGTATGCCTGGGCCCCATGGTAATTGCCTGCTCCATACGTGGTCTGAAGAACCTCTCAGAGCACAATAGGTAGGAGGACACGCTGTTGGCTGCTGGTTCTGTCCTAATAAACAGGTCTGCTGCAGAAGATGTGTGATTTATGCTTCTCACATAGACAGACTTTTCACTTGAAGCAATAGGCTGGTCCTTATTGTAGCATATATTCTGGTTTGTTTTATTTTTTTTAATTTAATTTAGGGGCAGGGTTATCTGAAATGGATTATACAGAAAGCTTATTAATATAATGTCAACATTCCTGCTAGTTTATGCTGTAGGATGTGATAATATTTGTCAGAACTTTTGTTTCTATTTATTAAGCTTAAACTACTGCTCTTTAAAACTCAGTACATTCAGAATACTCAAAACATTTGAAGAAACTTATTACCTCAAAACATTTAAGTAAACCAACTCATTTTTTTAAGTTAGAAGAACTTAAATAATTTTTTGTGACAAGTGGGGCGGGGCCGAGAGTCGTGGAAGCGGAGCAAGGCCAGTGTGGTGCACAGGTGTCTCTCATTAACAATCACGTCACTGACATCCCTTCGTTCCCACAGTTCCCAGCCTCGCCCAACTCATCATAATGTTAATTACATACAGTTCGTTTATGTAAACATCTCATTCAGATCTTGGTTAAATGTTAGATAGCAAATAGCACATGCTATTATAACTATCAAAGAGACTGTCGTTATATACTTGCATATATATAATCAAACAATATACAGCATATGGTCTTAAAAGTTTTGCAGCCCATCCTCAACCTAACCACAGGCTCTACTCTTTACCACAATTGTAACCTACAAAACTAACATAACAGAACCCCCTGTAAATCACAACATAACACAACATTAAACACTAACTTATGTATCCCTATGTTAATCTTGTGCAAAAACACACAAAAAAACACTTAATTTCAGCATGCTCGGAATTAGAAATCTGCTGCAACTCAATTATAATAAGTTAAGCCTACTATAATCAAATTTTCAGTTTCACACAACTTTTTTCTATTGAGTACAATGAACTTTCATTATTATTTGAGTGAAACTCATTTAATCAATTTCACTGTTCAGTTTTATAGTGTGTTTATGTAACCGATGAGAACTCTTTTTTTTTTGTATTTCATGTCATAACTTATTTCACCCTTCCAGCGATTAAATAGCAATGAAACAGGAATATTGTTTTTTTTTATATACTTTTTAAGTCTCAAGTCAAGTCATTCTGTTTGTTATAAGACTTTTTGCCTTAAACATCTTCAAATTCATGTAACATTCCACAAATATTGTAACTCTGTGATTCGATTTTGTTGTTTTCCCTATACGATGACCCTGTCTCATTTAAATGTACAAATTATGTTTATTTAAAACATAAAAAATTAGTTGCAGTTTGGTCTGTTTACATTTTTTATTGTGAAATTATTTTAATATTTCATGCTTTTCGGCTAAATTTTATTATTATTTTTATTTATTATGGCAATTTTTTTTATCTTGTGCTCACAAAGGCTGCATTTATTTGATCAAAAATACAGTCAAAACAGTAATATTGCAATTTAAAATTTATTCCTGTGATGTCAAAGCTAAATTTTCAGCATCATTACTCCAGTCTTCAGTGTCACACGATCCTTCAGAAATCATTCTAATATGCTGATTTGCTGCTCAAGAAACATTTATTATCATGATCAATGTTGAAAACAGTTGTGCTGCTTACTATTTTTGTGAAAACCATGATACATTTTTTTTCAAGATTCTTTGATGAATGGAATGTGTTATTTTGTAACAATTTGAAAGACTTTACTGCCACTTCTACTCAATTAAATGTATATTTTATTCGGGACAGTGATGTATCAATTAAATTAACTCTAGTAGTCACTCAGTCACTCATGTCACTCAATACGTGTGTGTGTGTGTGTGTGTGTGTGTGTGTGTGTGTGTGTGTGTGTGCTATGCAATGATATCAATGATATTCATGTAGACAGTAGACATGGAGGCAGCTATACGTTTTGGAAAACATCTTTACAATATTCCATGTTGTATTCTAGGGTTAAGTGGAAAGTCAAGCTTGGTGGTTGGTAGATATGGCTCTTAATCAGTAAGCACATTGAGGGCCTCCAGATCAGCCATAATGAACGGCACACTAATTGGACTCTGGCAACCTCTGTCCTCATCTGGCTGCCCTTTATTATGTATGGGTGGAACAGGCAGGAGCCAGGAAGCCCACCACTTCAGAGCACACCGCAACACAAATAAAACTGCACTGATGAGATTAAGCAATTCAAGATGTGTGCATGTACTTTTTTAGGCAAACAGTGAGAGAGAGACTGTTCCGCTCTTCCGTTGTTGTTGCGTCCGGTTGTCGGGTCCTTGCGTGCACACCTCGCACAAAGCCACATGCATTATGCCCCATTCAGTAAACAGAGCTGTGTTGTTTTCATTGTGCCTTTATGTGTCACTCAATAAATAAACATTGTTTCCCATAACTATTATATGGGAAGGATAAATACACAAAGCTAATTAAAAATCTTTAGCCTTGGGACACTTCTCAGACGACGCTCAGTGATTCATTTTTTGGGTGAATCTTAATGCCGGATAGGAGAAAGAGTGGAAAATAAACATGAAAAATGTGACTAAGACGTTAGACTGCTGACCAGATGATACCTAATTGAATTTGAATCGTTAATTTTATGCACATGCACATTTCACTGAACCACGCAAGCAATGTTTTTGTCTGAATGTTTTTACAACATTACGCAGTGTTGCATTTTGGTTGTAGTTAGGCAATGCCTAACTATATCATTATATAGATAGATAGATAGATAGATAGATAGTAGGGGTGTAATGGTACACAGAAGTCACAGTTCAGTACGTACCTCGGTTTTGGGGTCATGGTTCGATACAAGTTCTGTACAACAGCAACAAATCCCCATTGCTAGGCTTGTGCAGAGATTAGTTTTCTTTAACATGCTGTGACAATGGCGGATGCACAAAGTTCAATATAAAATTTTTTCAAGAAATCATGGAAAGATGAGCGAGAAGGAGAAAAAGATCCTACTTCACCTTTCCACGAGGGGACAGTGAGTGAAGCTGCACCTGAGGCTTCTCATTTCCAGGATACGCATATTTTATTACTGGAGTGAGTCTTCCACCTGACGGCACAATGCCAAATGATTTTGTCTCATTATAACAGCGGAAACAACTTAAAAAATCATTTAAGATAAGAGTAAGACATCATTCGAAACTGTAAAGCATCTATTTTTTATTTGTGTGCTTTTGTAAAGCACACAAGAAAACAAACAGGATGCCACTTTTTGCCATTCCGATTTCCTTTCTGTGAAGTTAGTGGAGCGCGTCACAAAAATGAATCGAAACTCAGCATATAGGCTACTAGCAAGCTCTTGCGTGCCATTTGAACTCTTGTTTTGGGTTGGCGCATATATCGTCTCTTCTTCTTCTGCTCTTTTTCCTTTTGTGCCGGTTAGCAAACAGTGTTGCACTACCGCACGCACCCCCTTCAGGATTGTATTCGTCATCTGACTGTATGCACTGAACCGTGACATCCGTACCGTGACGGTTCGGGATCAATACATGTACTGTTACACCCCTAATCGATCGATAGATAAATATTAGTCCACATAACATTTGTGGACCATTATTTTAACTTAAAACAAAACCAAACAGACTTAGCAACAAAAATCTGCAACAATGTGCAATTTAAGAGAACCTTTTAGAGTGGGAGATATTTTGAATGAAAATGTATGAACAACTTTATGATAGCATGTATTTATTACTTTTTTTATAGAAAAAAAAAAAAAACTTTATTATTATTATTATTATTATTATTATTATTGTTGTAACTTTAAAAAACAGCATAGTTGTGCTAGCTGGGACTGGAGCCCAGAGTTCTGATACCCAGGCCACCATGGCTTTATAAATTGGCTCTTATGATGCTGTCTGGGATTTTGTTTTGCTACTGCTTAAACTGTCTCATTAGAAGACAATTCCTGTGTTTATGTTTCATGGTTAGTGTGCATGTGCATTTGTTTGTAAAAAAAGACTAGTGCGTGAAGAGAGTTCAGAGTTCAGTTCTGTAAGCTTTTTTTTTTTTTTTTCCACATTAGAATGCCTGTCTCATTTTTAAGCCTGTCTGTCAACAGTCCGCCATGCTGACAGCACACTATAGATGCTGGAAATATGGTACAGTAAGTGCCTAGAATTACCACTTACTGAACAACACATCCATTCAGCCTTCAAGGCTTTGCAGGAATCCATTTAGGATATTTTACAATTTCTCTTAGCTGTGTGATACAGCATGATGGACAAGCTTGTGTATAATGAGGAGAATAGCTTATCATTAAATACACTACACTTCTAATATATGTTCAATTATTCATTCCTTAAGTTTTAAGACATAGCCTAAATACAGATGAAGATGAAACCAATGGAAATGAAAAGAAGCAGCGAAAAGATACTCATGTTTTGTCATGTTTTCGTCTTGCTTTTATCTCTTGTCCTTCATGATTGGTTTTAATAAATTAATACTTTCAAATTTAAAGGCGCATTTCAGTACTTTGGCTTCTCTATCAGCTTCTGTGGCTGAAACATAAAATTGCAATACTTGCAGAGCTTCTTTTTTTTTTTTAACATCATTTCTGCATGGATAATAATTCTGATGGTTTGATGATTTCCTGCCAAATCTGACTCAATGCTCAAAATATAACCCATTATTGTAGGCTTAACGTAGGACAAGCACACATTTCTGAACACTGATATTTTATACTTGTTCAGTAATGGGACTTTGTTGTTGTTGTTTTTTACCAAACAAGTGTCCATGGTAGACCTTAAAGTTCTGTCATTATTTACTCATTTGACCCAATATTTCTATGGTCTTTGTATTCTTTATTTTACAATTTATATGATAACATTGCATATATTGTCATTAGCTTAACAACATTTTAGCATTATTTATATACTATGTATTAATATTTTAATTTAGCTTTTAATGTTCAGTTTTCAGTGATTTTGGCATGTGCTTCACATTTTATTAGGTTTTTAAATTCATTCTATTTAGCTTTAATTTATTTTTATTTTTTATTTCAGTGTTAGTTTTAGTCATTTTAGTACTTCAAATTAAACTTACAAAGTTTAAAACAAAGTTTTTTTAAAGTTTGTTTTTCATCTAGTATTTATATTTTATTTTATTTCACCTTTATTTCAATTAATGAAAACTATTTTAATAGTTTTAGTTTTAGTTAACAATAACAACACTGATTATATTACAGTCAATAGTGATTCAAGTCTTCAAACATGCTGTTTGATTCACTTACATTACACCCCTAGAACGATAACTATAAAGATAACTATAACAATAACTATATTTGTGTCCACACACCAATGGACGAACAAATGTATATGCTTTATAAACACAAATGATTGCCTTGCACGTGCGTCTGATTTCTGTATTCTTCAAAAAGCTTATGCTGTATATCCTACACCTTCCCTATTCAACTTACGGAACGAACGCGGCGCCAGATAAATTTTTTCCGTAAGTAGAATAGGGAAGGGTAGGACATACAGCGTAAGCTTTTTGAAGAATACGGAAAGCGGAAGCACGTGCAAGGCGATCATTTGTGTTTATAAAGCATATACATTTGTATATGTCAGATCGTTTCGCTAGATAAGACCCTTATTCCTCGTCTGATATCATTTAAAGCCCTTTGAAGCTGCACTGAAACTGTAATTTTGACCTTCAACCGTTTGGAGAGACCATTGAAGTCCACTATAAGGAGAATAATCCTGGAATGTTTTCATCAAAAACCTTAATTTCTTTTCGACCGAAGAAAGAAAGACATGAACATCTTGGATGACATGGGGTGAGTAAATTATCAGGAAAATTTTATTTGAAAGTGGACTAATCCTTTAAACTACGCCAGAGCGCGTACACACCTCACGCACCGGATGCCGTGCGCAAGGCAGTTGGACATAGTGCTGTATTAGAGGTAAAAAATTATATAAATATTGTTCGGTTTCTCGCACAAACCGATCGTTTCGTGTCTTAGGACATCAGTGTGTCGTCACGAGCCGCAGGGTTTAATTTGGATTTGTCTGTGCATGTTTTTTTTTTGACTCTTATAGATTGTGTTCCCATTGACATGCATTATACGACTGACAGACCGCAACGGTTGGAGTTAAAAATCATCATTTGTGTTCTACTGAAGAAACAAAGTCACCTACATCTTGGATGCCCTGGGGGTAAGCAGATAAACATCAAATTTTCATTTTTGGGTGAACTATCCCTTTAAATTAGAATGGATTCTGATTGGCTGTCAGTGTTTTATCGTTCAACAACTGAGAAAAAAGCGTTCTGAAAGTGATCCCAAAGATATAGTTTCTCTATATCTTTATTGTTATAGCTGTGTTGTAGACAGTGCGATTTTTAGAACTATATCTTTATCATTATCTTTTATAGTTATTGTTCTTGGTGTGAACAGGCCTTTAGTCCTGGTTCGCTTAGCGGTCACACTGTCATTTTTAATGGCAAACCTAAAGATATACAATAAATTTTTTTTTAAAAAACAGCTTTTATGACTTATATTTTGTGACAGAACTTAGCGAAACAATGCTGTGTGCTGGGCTAAATGCGCTTGTAAATATACTCATTAAATTCCTCCATTGTACACACAAATGAAGATCTGCTGCAAGTATATAGGGGTTCCGACACCTATACCGAACTGTAATGGGCAATATAGCTTCTATGTGAAGAACTTAGGTATGTTTGAGCATTTTGTCCTTTTTAGGGTTGCATCTTGTGATGACACATTCTGTTTTTGGTTCATTTAGATGTTTTTGGTCCATTAGTTTGAAAAGGTAGGTCTCGGGTTCACTTGTTTGGTGCGCACCAAGGTTCGAATGGCACTGTTCACACTTATTCAAATGAACCGCACTAACAGAGCAATCGCACCAAATTTCACTTTGCATACTTTTAGAAATAGTATCAGTACCCTTTATCAGCTAATGTCAAATAAAGGCTATACAAGTCAACACTTGTGGAACAACATTATATGTAATATGCATATCTAACTTCAGTTCATCATCATTAGAAGTGGTCAGGAGTCAGCTTGAGGATATCATGCATGAAAAACCAGTTGCAAAGAACTGTTCTTGGTGTAAATATGTCGAGTAAAACCTTTATCTTCCTATTTTACAGGGTGTGAACTGTGGTCTAGCAGGGTGACCTCTCAATGGAAAAACCATTTCCAGCTCAGTCACTGCTGTTTGTCCCTCTCACATGCAGATAACCAATCATTTTACATCCTGTTTTTCACTGCTAGCAGTTTATGTATGAGACAACGATAACATTTGATGGTTGGTGTGTTATGTTTGTGAGTTCAGGGTATCGTGTTTGACTGTGATGGTCAGCTTTGTTTACACATGTGCAAGTATGGTTTCTTGGCTTTATTTTAGCGATATTTGAAAATGGTTTCTTATCAAAGGTGTGGTCAGAGCAGTGCAATATTTTTGTCTAAAGTAACCGGTGAAATGTAATTTGTGGACAGTGTGCATAGTTTGTGTGGCAACCCAAACACAAAGTAACCTAAAAGCATATTTCAGCGATGTTTACCATATAGAATTCAAAGTGGTCTTTATGTTTTAGTCCAGCTGAGTGGAAACAGACATGGCTCTGGGTTATGGAAAAAGAGATTGTGTTTTGGATGACTGTCAAAATATTATCAATCAATATGACCAATCTAAATATTTTTCCCCCACATTGTACATCTGTCTCTCTCTGTGTTATGCTGATATGCCTACTGTGCTGACCCGACGTCCAGATAAAAGCTCACGACACACAAACAGATCACTTCCCAGACTCAATACTGATCCCACGGCTCAGAGAGGTTCTATAATCTCAGACAGTGCTGTAACCAGTGGGATGTAATTAAAGCACCTCAAGCGGTGCACAAAAGCAGCTCCTCTGGAGTTGAAGATATTGTCCATGTGGTGCCTTAGGTTTTATTTTTTGCATGCAGGGAAAATATGCAGGCCACAGTTGGACTCTTTCATGTTTCATGACTCAGATGAAAATTCTGAACCAGAGATTCCGTTTTCCATCATTTTTTTTTTTTTTTCCATTCAGATCTTTCCAAATGCATTGTTATCCAAGTAGTATGTTAAGAAGTTGACCACTAGACCATTATATGCCATTCATTTTTCACTTGTGTGTGTATGTGTGTGTGTTTTATGTATCGCTTACATTATCATTCTTACAATCCAACTAAAACAATGGGTAATGTTGCAGTTTCTTGTATTCTTATTTTTTTGCCCCTCCAAATTTTATGAGGCTCTGTATATTTTTGCCATATGTGGAATATGACAATATGAATCACATGGATTTTTTTCAGACTGATAAACATAAATAAATCACCCCCAAACTAGGTTAGGGGAGCTGAACATAATTCTGTGCCCGGGGCTTCGCCCCTGGTCACAAGTAACACAGTCCTCTCTGTATATGGAGATGTATATGGAGCATTTTACTACAGTGTGAATGTGGCAATTGTTGTCATAGTAATGGTGCTTGGTCCGCAAGTTTCCAACCAAACTGTAGCTGAGCATGTCTGAAACTATGTCTTATGAAAGCCGTAATTATTTCTTGTACTATATTCAGCAAAGTTTAGCATGTTTGGCAGTATTTTCTCACAATTTTTGTGTTGTAAAAAATGTATTGTTTAAGCTTTTATATTTAAGACTGAGGAAAAAATGAATAAGAATAAAACAGAGGAGCAAAGACAGAAAAAGAGAGAAGGAGAGAGAGAGTATATTTTGTCCACACTCAGTGGTAAATCAGCAGTCAGTAAACTGGGCCAGTTCTATTGTTGGTGCCTTGCAGCAGAAAACAGAGTCACTCCTCACATTAGTATTCAGGACTGGACTCATTACAATTCAGACAGTTTTCTTGCCTTCTACATGTCTGCCTGTACACTATAAATGAATTACTAACTTTACAAAACCTAGTTATCACAGATCTAATGTATAAACTG
The DNA here is from genome assembly GCF_019924925.1 of Ctenopharyngodon idella. Lineage (NCBI taxonomy): Eukaryota > Metazoa > Chordata > Actinopteri > Cypriniformes > Xenocyprididae > Ctenopharyngodon > Ctenopharyngodon idella. The sequence goes on along the minus strand of NC_067237.1, from coordinate 27,363,727 downwards.
AATTTAGCACAAGTAAACATTCGTTGCAGCTCAAAAATTGACCTGAAATAATTAGCTGAACACTTCTTATTTTATCTCAATAACCTCCCTTTTATCAGACACTTTTGGTACCAGAATAAAACATGGGGGGTGACAAATATGCCTGAAATTAGGTATAATTCTCACTCGGCCAACAAAGCATAAACAAAAAAGTACTTAGTGCACCTTTAAATCATTAATAGTCAACCTGCAAACTACAGATGTGCAGGTGTTTGGTTATTTTAAAGCTCGTAAATGACTATCTGAAAGTATTCGGAAAAGGCAGATTTTATTTCCTATGTGGGAAAGGGAAGCTTTTAAAAGCTACATGCCCTTGGCAAACTATTCCTCATGTAATGCTTTTAATGTAATGGGTCTTAGGAGGGGAAGTTGTAAGTTACCAAAGGCAATTCTGCGAGGTGCTAAATTCTGCATTAGACTTGAATTTCTTCATGACAAACTGCCAAAACAAACAAACAAACAAAAAACCTGAGCATCTATGTGAAGAGCTGTCTTATATCTCAGGCATCAGTGTTGACAGCAAACAGAGCCTTAATGTGCAATAATGTGTTTTCTAAACGCAGTTTTTAGCACCAGTCTCTTTTTCTTTCTTTTATACATACAGCGAGGTCAGCATGAGTTTACATTTATGTTCTTAGCAGATGCTTTCTGACCAAAGTGACTTAAAATAAAGTGCACAAATCATATTAATGGCTATTTCCATGACAGATAATTGCCATTCATGTGATTTGTGCACTTCATTGTAAGTCGCTGTAGCGTCACAGGCTGGTTAATCTCAGGTCTCAGCTCACAGAACACACCATTACCTGCCAACACCTGCTGTCTCTCTCTTCCCGAACTCTATACCCCATGAAAGTTCAGTCCACATTCACTCTAATGCATAATGCATTGTCTTTTTGCCCTTTAAAAAACTCCCCAAACACCTCTTTATTAGCCGTGTACTGAATACAACAAAACTACTTTCACTATTTCGCTTTCACAGCCAGGTAACTGGGTGTCTTGCAGTTCATATCGATCTCTAGTCATCAAAGTATAAAGCATTGAATCTTTTCTGTTTCTGTGATATCTGAGGAGCTTAATTCATTCTCTTTTTAAAGCTTTTTTTGTTTGCCTTTGAAGTAGATGTTATTGAACTTTTCCTTGTTGCCTAAATTAGTACTCTGAATGTAATTGCAAGTTACCTGTAGTTTCGTGTTTCTTGCAGTTTTATGCTTTAACCACAGATGGTGATAAAGAGGCCAAATTTTCGTTCGTCACAGAACATTACGGCTGTGTCCGAAATTGCATACCGTCTGAGCAAGTACTTCTTTTGATTAAGTAATTACTTTTTGACTACTAAAAAAGTACATTATGATTCTGTATAGTATGAATGTGCGTAATCCGGACACACTACATTCGCCATGTTGTCATTGTCATAAGACTTATTACTGTCAGTTGCGTTGCTTCACTCCATTCATAAATCCTTTCCTGTGGCTGCACAGGATAGTAAAGTGTCTATCAGTTGCGCACTTCAGAATCTTTCCAGAAGTAATAGGTCATCCTGGTCTTCTGTTTTATAAATAATGTGAATTCAGACATACTGCTCTTTCCACTTTGGGCCCTATCATACCCCAGGGCGCAATGCGGCGCCAGACACGACGCAAGTGTTTTTTGCTAGTTTCAGCCCAACGCAGTTATTATTTTCACGTTCTGCGCCATGTTGTTTAAATAGCAAATGCATTTGCGCCCATTTGTATGCCCATGGGCGTGCTGGTCTGAAAACGAGGTGAGTTCAGGTGCATTGTTGGCGCGTTGCTATTTTGAGGCAACCGAAATAGACTGATAGAATTTTTTATTTTTTTTTGTTATTTAAAGAGCGTGTTAGTAATATGAGCCTATATGCGGGTGCACAACACACGTACACTCTGCTTATTGCACAGAATTACAATGTAAAAGATTATTATTGTGTGCATAAAGATAAAAATGCTTTGGTGGAATCCGGCTAGTCCTGTAGATGTCTGCTCACGGGCTTTAATCTCGCGCACAAGCAGATCCGTTTCCTCGCTAGAGAAGCGTTCAGTTTTTCCGCTTGCAAATTCCGCCATGTAAATAGCAAATCCGCCATGGCGTGAGCGCAGCTGGCTTTTAAAGGGAACGGGAGATGAGACTCTGATTGGTTTATTGCACGTTATGCCGAAACACACCCATTACTCATTAAGAGAATAGGGACAACCCTTTTAGACCATGCACCAGGTGCGCTGACCATTTTTTCTGTCCTTAAACTAGCAAAAGTGGATTCAAACACGCCCCAAGTGCACTTTAGACCATGTGCTTAGATCGTTAAAAGGGCTCATATTGTTTTTTGCCTACTATATAGTAGGAAGTATGCAATTTTGGATACAGCCTATGTATGGCTTGCAATACAGTTGAATACTTTTAGGGAACGTTTATCATGTAGCGATGTGTAGTTCATGAATGATTTGAATCACATTGTCTTTGTTCTCTCAAAGATTTATTCCCCCCCCACCATAAACAAAATAAATCCCCGGACAGTGATTATAATGGTTATGCATCTGATTATATGCTACATAAAACAAGATTTCATTAAATAATTTGTGTTGTGTGTACTTCACCTGTACACAATTTCTTGCTGACTTAAGTTTTAAAATTTTTTGCTAATCAGGTTTTACGGACTCAATCTTTGGATCATGTTCAGCAAATTGAATCTTTATTTATGGTATTTCGTTCATTTGAGCTATGCTACAATTTTTAAAACAGCCAAATTCCCCTAAAACAACCAAATATGCAATCTTTGATCATATTCCAAATTAGGAAATCATTATGCGGTTACAGACAAATTATGAAAACCATAAATGAGACTTTCGTTAAGTTGTCATGTGACAGATGCGATGAAAAAAAATTACATAAACGATCCATCACTACCTTTTGGAGCATATTAGTGTGATTCACCATCCATTTTAACTGTATTGAAAAGCACAACTCTTCGTGTTATGGAAAAGCCATGTTTTTTTCTAAAGTGAATGCACATTTTTACTCTAAATATTTCAACTAAATATTCTTGTGTAGAGTAAAACCTACTTGCTAGCGATTATAGATTCATGAGTCAGTTCTTTTTAATGAATTTGGTCAAACTGGTTCATATCTAAATGATTCATTTGTGAATCGGTTTGAAGGAGAATTTTTATTTAAAATCCTTATTCAATAATCAAAAACTATGAAGTCAAAAACTAAATAAAAAACTAAAAGTATAGGAATAATAACAGACGTGCTGGATGTCTGACAGAAGAAAGAAAATAATATAGGTTTAAATGACATGAGAGTGAGTAAATGATGACAGATTTTTATTGTTCAGTTAACATCCTTTCAGACTCTTTTGTTTTCTGTCAGTGTTGATATCCTGTGAAGCACCCCCACAAAATATGCTCTGCTCTCAGGTGTGTCTGGACATCGTACAAAGTCGTACGCCTGAATGCTCTGTCTGTGGTCTAGAGGATGATTCAGCTTTCCATGTGGATCCTCTGCCAGACACATTAGCTTCAATCTGCTGGGAATCTCATCACATGCTTCTTGGCTTTATGATGGCATGCTGCTCATCAGAACCAGCGCTGCTCCACTGCTGGTTGTAAAAACCTTCATCAAAAGGGGTTGAGTCTAGAAACATCCCACATACCTCTGTAGACGCTCTGTTGAAGACTCTGTCATGTTGTCAGCGACAGTTCAAAGGGTGCCAAAGCCTGGATATGCTGGAATGATTGATGGGAAGGTTTGATTGAACCTTGTTGCTGAGCGGTATTTGCAGAAACCAAAGCTGTCAATCATTTTTTTAATCATCAAAAAAGTTTTTTGGCAATGAGAGAATTATGAAATGTTGACAGTTGTTCACCGTTAACATGCTTGAAATGATCCTGTCATCACCACTAAACAACTGTACATTAATTAAGTTAATGCAATATATATATATATATATATATATATATATATATATTTTTTTTTTTTTTTTTTTTTTTTTTCTCCCTATGGAAAGGAAGAGGGGCTTAACATATATTTGCATAAGGGTTTATTGCTCTAATATTAATTTAATGAGGCTCAGTTAAATGTTTTTCCTGTAATGTTTTAGTTGGACGTTCATGTTTTTCTAATGTTTAAATGTTAAATACTTATGAAGGTTCTCTGTACCCACAATGTTTGAAAAATAATAAAAAGGAATGTTCCTTTAATGTTTGCATAACCAAAAAAAAAGTTATTAAAACATTTTAAAATATAAAGCATGTCACCAGAGAGAAGCATGTCATTTAAACAAGAATTAAGCATTGTGAGGTCAAAACATTTTTTAAAAGTGAAAAGGATAAATTGTTAACATAAAATCTTAAGAATACAATAGTGCTTGTCTTTTATTTTTTTTTAAATAGCATTTAGTTTGTCAAAACATGAATTGCTAACATGCATATTTTGTTTTCATGATAGAAATACTGTACATTTTAAACGTGTATATTTTCTCATTTTAGCCATATAATAGTATATATGTTGATCAAACCTAACAGATATTGAAATTTAAAGGGGGTAATTCACTGCTGGCAAGATGGGCTTTTAATAAAACATGTCTGTGTATGCAGTAGAAAGGGGGAAAAAATCTGAAATTGATGCTACATGACGAGGGAAAACAGCTATGGTTTTCCTTTTTTACCAAAAACTTTGACACCCATAATACACTTTTGATTTTGGCACCACCTCTTTGTTGATCTGACAGTCCATGAGTGGGAATACAAAAATGTGGAAGTTCGATCTGTCGGTTTAACAAAAGACCTGGAGCTGTCAAAATCCAGCAGGTGACACAAGATTATGTATTTTGTATCATCTGGCAGACTTTTGCTGAAAAATAAACAGGGATATCTGGGTGCAGGCAACACGGAGATAGAGTTCTCATTGTTCATTTACATATACTACCGACACTGAAACAATACAAATCTAGTTGAAAATATGTAAACGTATCCTTTACGCTAACAGACTAAAAGCCATAAAAACTCCCATTTCTGCATGGCTTTGTAACTGCTTGATTTTTCCCACAACCAATGACCTATCAACCATGCTAGCCTATAAATAGAAATTTAGATAACTTAATTATTCCAAATGTCTTGCAGCCACCCTCTTTCGGTCCCAGACTTGAAGGTCAACACCAGTGAGTCTGTTGACCCACTTTTAGATACCAGAAGGAGCGCCTGGCCAATGACTGAAAGGCATTCTGCAGCGCGCCATCTGCGCACATGGATAGGTCAAATGTCAGCATGCCTTCTGAATCACACCTGGGGAAATTTCTAAAGTGTGATGGATTAGAGAGAATTGCTTAAAGCATATATTAGGAGACCATCATGGTGCATTGACTGAAGATACTCTCATCAATGTTAAAAACTAAAAAATTACTTTATTTACTTAAATATATACATGTTCCTGGTCTTACTGTGCACAATTCATCACTGGACGTTATTCCAAAGAAAAAAACATATAAAAACTCCAGTTTGTTGGGCTGAAAACAACTTTCCTTTTCAGCTAACATCACCAGTCCCTCTTATTTTTCAGTCAAACCATCATTCTTGTATGTAACATCCACTTTTCAAGATCCATCATTTCCCGACAGAGTAAATCAAGTCCCACCTTACTTTTTCTCATTGAACATCGTGTTTAAGTCGGAAATGTGTCACATTATGAAGTAAAATGGGTTGTGAATGCCAGTTGACTTTGAAAACATGCTCTACTTGGATATTTGACTGATATGTGAGGAAAAATATGTGATGGTATGGAAGAAAGGTTTATTTGAATGATTTGAGAGTTTTGAGTGTGGAAAAACTGTGCAACGTGGTTATTTGATTATGTAAATCAGATGTGGGAAAGCCATTGGATGCGGAGAGAAACTATGGGCGGCTGGAACTGGCCTGTTGTGGGGAACAGGCCTCCATCCAAGCCTCTTAATGACAGTCATTGACCCCCTTCTGTCTAAGACTGTTTGAGAGTAAAGCCACAAAAATGCATACATTCCTACATTCATACAGGATAAACAGATGGGAAATTAAAGATATTCTCCTCCAAAAGGTAGGATCTTTTACCTGACACCATGAGGAAGCAATCTTTTATACCCTGGAATTTCCTTACACATAAATTCATGTAGACATGAGCCTGGAGAAAGGTTATCTATAATCTTCTGTTGTTATTCCACTGATGTTCTGGGTTAGATTTTGCATTACGTTCTTCTGTTGCTCGTGCCGTTCATCCGTTCATTCTTTATCGCACTTCTGTGAGTAATCTGAGATTTCCATCTCTGCTGGAAATAACCTTAACTACTTCTGATGTGTTGTGAATATGTGCAGGTGCAGGTACTCAAGCGTAAAATACCGATACTTTGTGCTTTATGGGCATGAAACACTTACGCCAACTCTCATAATATAGACTAGTGGATCTTTTCCAAATACAGAATTCATTCATACTTCACATCACACATATCTTTGAGACCATAGATGCTCAGTAGGGAACTTTCAAAACAACTTTTTTTTTTTGCCCAGATAAGGTTACCAAAGTCAAAATCATGTGACTGGAAATGTTAAAGTTATTCATCCGTGACTCATTCAGACCAGATCTGTCAAAGTCAATCTTGAGTTTAATCATTGAAAGACATCCAAAAGGCCTCAGTTTTCCAACCTGTTTAAGGTCGCAATGCAATTATTCACTTGAGTTCATTATTAGTGGGTATGCATGATGTTTGAAATCAAAATGTAAAATGAATAGCTATATAAGGTACTATATGTCCATTTTCCTGGTATTGGCTGTTGACGGCCTGCTGACTTACAACCTTCTTGCACATGAATGACATTCACTTTCATATAAATGCCTCACTAATGACATCTATAAATTATGCATTGAAATGCATTATTGAAATGGCATTTTCAAATGCTACTGTACTGAATTCAGCATTATCTTCTGAGTTTTAAAAATTGTCTTGCTAAAGGTCAGCTTATTTTTTGGCCAGGGAAATCTCTATATCTCTAAACACTGATGGGAAGTTAATAATAAAAAAGCATTATGAAATTAAGACAATTACACTTACAGCCCATGGTTTCAAGCTTACCAAGCCTGCAACCATAAATGAGTAATGAATGAGCAAATGTTATCAATCACAAATGTCACTCTTCTAATCTCATGGTGACAAAAACACCACCCAGGTTCTCTTATCCATCACCACATGTTCCTACATTAAATCATTCTGCCTTGAAATGAAATGGTAATATCACTTATGTGGCTGAAGGCTAAGTTAAGAAACTGTTTTTAACTGTAGACATGTGATCTTGTGGTTTCCCTCGTGGCTGTTATCTATTAAATATAACAGTTGCATGGGCACAGAGGGGGTGAAGCTTTGAAAAGAGGAGGATATAAAGTCCAAAGAGAGTACAAACCTTAAAATAATCCAAAACATTATATTTAAAAAATAAATAACTAAGAATATGCTGTAGTCGTAAATTCATACATTTAGTTCTCTGATTTGATTATATTGTATCACTGAATTATTCACCCAACAGATTAATTCAGTCTTGGGGTGAATCAATGAACCATTCTGTCAACTGAGTTTGTTCAAAAATGCTGATTTATTCAACAAAGCACTTCTATTGTGTTTCTTGGAGATTCACAATGATTTATTCTGCTGTAATTTTGTCGCTGTGACATAACTGTGTCTGAGACGCACTCAGTATTAACAGCTTCTTTCTTTAAATGTTAAAGCAATATCACACTCACAATCATGCTGGTGATTTGTATTAGACCAACAGCACTCATGTCCATGTGATATTGCTTAAAGTCCCCCTGTAATCAATAAATGTATCCCTTAAAACCCATCTCTGATCACCAAAATGACACATTTAAACATTTTTTCATGTGAAAAAAAAAAACTTTATTCCTTAAAATAGCTTGAATGTAACTCTACACCCTTGCCTCATTTATTATACGCGGATATATGAATATGCTAATTAGCCCCGCCTCCACTCACTCACACAAGCTCAAGAGATCCATTCGGTGAACTTACTGAGGTAAACACTGCACAACGGCAGACACATAATGGTAATTAGTATGATTAGCCTTTTGCTTGATATCAAACAGCTAATAATGTGTTGCTAATGTTACACAAACCATGTTCCCGTTCGCGAGTCAAGACAGCTGTCTTCTAACAATCATTTCCTTAGAAACTCTTTGAACACCTGTCAGTGGAGAAAGGCATATAGTTCATCATAACATACATCATACACCCGCTATATTGCCAAATCTACCCGATTTTTTATATCAACAGAAAAATATATTGGGATATTTTTGTAGACTAGAGACTCTCCTACTTCAGAGCGGTCATGGTTAATGATATGCTAAAGCCCGCCGGAACGTTGACATGATTGGTTACAAGGTTTGAGACTGTCTTTTTTTCACTGCAGTTTTAAATAGAAAATACTCAGCAATGGTGTTGACTTATGAATTTGCAAATGGTTTGTCTTAAAGCATATTAAAAACACCACATAGACATATAAACAACATTAAAAACTTGATTTTCACCACAGGGGGACTTTAAAACACTTTCTGAACTGAACATTTCTTCATCTATTGAAACGAAGGCTAATTTCTTTAAATACCATTTAATATATGGTAAACCACAGACAAAAGGCCCTCTTAAGTTTTCGGAACATATTTATGAAGCATATAATGTGCTAAAAAGTGCTGGTTGTAAATGTAAGTAACTATAGGCAAATGAGTTTAAAACCCATATGTAAATAGTAGGCTTGTTCACTTTAGAGTAATGGAGGTTTTTCCCACACAGGAAACAGATTATTAGAAAATCATACAAATTTGACATTGACAAATGACATGCACAAATAATACATGTACAAGAGGGATTACACCTATTTCATATACAGGAAATTGATATTATACTTTAGGTAATGACATTTCAGCATGCTATTAAACCCACATCAAATTTACATGGCCTATAAGTCTTCATAATCTTGAATTGTTATCCATAAGAAAACAGATATGTACTTAGGCTTATGAGCTCTTTATTGTGTACTCAATCCATTTATACCTTCAAATGTGAAGTTTGCAATATAATTTGCTGCTGCAAATGAATTTGAGGGGCCACGTACTTTAAGCTTACGTTTTCTGATCTAAAAGAGATTGTGGGATTTGAGACTTTGCTAAGCTTAAATTTGTAGGTCTTAGTTTAACTACTGCTCTTATCGACGTAGAATTATCACAGTTGACAGGAATTTTGAGGTTTCCGTGTATGGGAGGCAAACAAAAATTGTTAGCAGATCTGATTGTGTAGGATCTGGGAATTTGGGAAACTTACAACCTACTAATTTTGAAACATTGTAAAAATACAAAATTATACCACTGTAATGCTTATGAAACTTTTCATTTGTGAAAATGAAATATAATATAGCAAGCATTATAAATATAAAATACTCTTTTAGTGCTGTGTGCACAGAATTATCTCAAATTAAGCCATGTGGTCAGGAGGGAGTCAAATGGTAATTACAGTCTCAGAAAAAACAAATGGTTGTCTAGTGGCACACCCATTTCTACAAGACAATTTCAGTGAAAATCCACCAAGTGTATGAGTTACAAAGGGTCAGTTCCTGTGATTCCATCAGTTCTGTAATAGATTACATCATAGTGTCCTGCTGTTCTGTGAATGGCCACATTGAAGCCTGTCTAAGTAGCCTGGGTCTCGCTATTGAACTAGAATTACATCAATATTCACTGGACCATAGAGCACTCTTTGTGTCCTTAGCAACTACAAGATTGATTCTTTCTCTCTTCCTCGGTTTCTTTTCTTCAATTTCAAGTCTTCAAAGGAATCCAAATACTCCCTGCTGTTTGAAGAAAGCAGTACATATTACCCATAAAGCCTGCTTAAACTGTATTGCTGCTGCTAAATGAAAAATGTATGTAGGTGGAAGACCTGATTATAGGAGCGATACATTTGCAATGACAGTGTTTCTCCACTTTTGCCAAAAGTCAATGGCATGTGTTCTGAATGTGGGCCCTCTACTGGATGTTTTAAAATTCACCTCATTTAGGATTGCATGTATAGAAACTTGATAGACTCCCATGCGTTACTATTAGTAGTACTGTTGGCACTATACTATTGGTAGTAGTTGTTATCATCATTATGGCTGTTGTTAGATTTTATTAAGGTATAGGATGAGGGAAGATGCCTCCCTTAAGAACAATGTGGATCTTACCCCAAGGGTCTAATTTTATCCTTTTACTTCAATATAAAAACTTCAACTTTTACTCCAAAAACACTGATGTGTCCACAAATCCCTCTTTAAACAAACAGACACAAAAAACTTTAAAAATCAACATAATACAATGTCATAGATCACTATTTTCCAGAGACACAAAATTAGATTAGTTAACCTCAAAACTGTTTTGACTGACTAAATCTCACAAATGTTGATATTCAGATGAAATGACAAAATTAAAAATAGTGTATCCATTCATCAAAAGTGCTGAGATGAGATCTTTCCCTGGGGGGCATCTTACCCCATTCTACCCTACTACTAATAACTGACCTGGTTTTGACGAAAGCTGAGTGCTATAAAATAAATGAATCTACTGAAGAGCTGAGTGCTATAAACTCAAATCATTATGGTTGCAGATCTAAAATAATTGATTTCAACACCAATTCTTTCAACTGGACACATTTGCTTCACGTTCAAGTGTGACAATGTGTCAAAATATCCATTTCATTTTGTGCCTTAACGATCTGCTGATTCTCAGCTTTCACCAGATGTCTGAAATAATGAGATCTGCATAATGACAAAATGACTCCCTTTTGAATTTTCACTCTTGTCTAGGATGCACTTTTAGCACATTTTAAATTTACACTGCTATATTTATCATTAATTGCTGTTAACACCATAGCAAATTAAAATCGAAACACGAGTAATTATGTTACATGCCATGCGCACATATGTCATGTGCCACATTTTATCTGATAAGCACCATAATAATATAGGTGGTGTATTATGAACATGATGAATCAAAGTTCAACCTGTCCCTTGCCATATACCATCACCCATTTAAATAAACAGTGCATACACAGATGAAAAACACCACCAGAGTAACACACTACACCATAATAATGCAATAAACGACATAAAATGTTACATATTTTTCATTTAATACATAAAATAAAAAATATGAGCAAATATAACAGATGACAAGATGAATAATATTCATCAGAGCACAGACATTTTACTTTGTTAAAAGGTCTTCAAAGGGATAGTTCATCCAAAAATTACAATTTTGTCATCATTTACTCTTACTTATTACAAAAAAAGATATTTTAAAGAATGTTGGTAATCAAACAGCTTACGGTAGCCACTGACTTCTATAATAGGAAAAAAATCGTATGGAAGTCAATGGCTACCATCACCTGTCTGGTTACCAACATTCCTTAAAATATCTCCTTTGGTGTTCACCAGAAGAAAGAAACTCATACAGGTTTGGCACAACTTGAGGGTATGTAAGTGATGACAAAATATTCATTTTTGGGTGAACTATCCCTTTAACACAGTGAAGGGTGCTAAAGGCGCCAAAGGCCATTTGTATTGCACGAAATGGCTGATTTATTTCAATTTTGAAACTGAATTATGGTACTTAAAAAGGAACACCCCCAAATATTATTGTTCAAAATGTTGAATTTCACTAAATAGGTTCATTTTATGCTAGAAAAGTAAATCAAACATTGTGTAAACGGATTATAATGCGTGCAATAGAGGGTTAAATTCAGACCGTGTGTATGTGTATACATACCCAGGAGGAGGGGTTCTGCGCACGCGCACTGGAGCCAGTAACCACACGCGGCTCAATCACGACATTTATTCGGCGTCCACTATGCATCATCTCAACACTCTCGGTGTAAGGACGCCCAAACACAGTAGACTGTACTGTAAATACTACACGTGCCCCATCCACTCTACCTTACAGGATTCTTTCCGCAAATAACATGGGTTAAGAGGAGGATGTCTGGATAATTCATTTCAACTCTTTGCAAGGATGGGGACTCGGATATTGTTTTTTGGCAGAGGCATTTTGACAAAGACGAAGAGAGAAATCAAAGAAGGGCTTTAATATCATCCCTCTACTCTTTCATTTCCTTTCCTTCTTTTCTTTTTGAGAGATGATCGCAGAGTTGGTGTGCAGCGCCGTGGCACTGCTCCTGTATGTCAACACACTGGACGCCGATTTCTGCTACGATGACAGGTATGCCAATGAATGAATCGGATACATCTGCGCGTTCTTGATCATCCTAGTGAGTTCAGCGGTTTCATAGCAACCGGAGAAGGTTGAGCCGAATGTAGTAGCGGCGGCTTTTGTTCTTTTGATTCTGTTACATGTTGCGACAGCGCAGGGAATGGCGGCGCGAGCATGACAACTGTCAGCAGATAAACAGAGCCAGTCGTGCAAGTTTGAAACACTTGAGTGTTATGCGTGTTTTGCTGTTTTTTTGCAATGTGCTCAAGGACGCGAATCACGTGCTATCTATTTGTGATTGTAGGGAAAGTAGTGATGCCTAAGAATATCACAATCTGCTCGTTAATTTATAACAGAGGAATTGTCAGCCCGAGGGAACTGACCGTTTTTGAGCCTCGTAATTTAAGATAAGAGTCAGACGGTGATATTCAGGAATGGGAATTACGTTCCGGTTTCATTTATGATCCTTTTAATACTTTTGAGGAAGAAATAGCCTAAATTTGAATTCTTATTGCATGCGATCCTTGATGCGTGCTTACTGGATTCTTTTGCCAAATTGATTAGATGATTTCAGATTTCTACAAAACAGATAGGCTATAACAAATGCGAAATAAAAATAAAAAGTGTTAACACAGACTTTTAGTGACTTTTCAAATACTTTTTTTAAGAAACGGGACAATTGCTATCCAGAACTATATTTATAGGCTATATTAAATGATATTGGCCTACTAAAACAAATATGTGGCAACATATTACGCTCATTCATAGAATACAACGGATATCAAAAACCTTAAGTCTCACAAGCCATAAGTACAGTTTTTGGTTCATTTTGGATCAGACATTACGAACGTAGGCTAATTTGCGGTTCAGTGAGCGAGTCAGATTAATTCAGGAACCACTCCGACTGATTCTTACGTGTTTTTGATTCCCTAAAAGGAACCGGCTCATTATTTGTTTGGGAATTGGACTGTACCGGTGTTGTGTCGAAGTCTGCTCCCCTTATGTTTCCTATGGACTGTCTAAACCTAACACTAATGCTGACCCTACCAGTAACCTATGGGGAAACATAGGGGGGACAGACTTCGACGTAAGACCGGTCGCAAGGCATGTTTTTGATTCATTAAGAAGAACCGACTTATGAACCAGAACGTCATGAAAATATCATAAATATCTGTTCCCACTTCCCAACCCTAGTAATATTAAATATCTGTTGTAAAACAAATATCTCAACACTTGGTCCGGCCACTTGTTTTTAATGGATGGCAAAGCCAAATATCCATCAACTCTCTCACAGGGAGTACGGTAGCTCTTCATAATCTATTCACCCTTCCACCCCTTGGGGATGACAAATTTATTTTCCTAAGTAGCGTTAGGGCAAGTTATAATAACATTAAAGAAACCTAGAGCTGCACGACAGTTACGCACAGTTGAGAAGCAATAATCCAGAGAGCAATCAAGCAATGAACGCGTCAACTGTCACCAATTGTGAAATTAATGTGTCTCCAGGGTTAGAATCCTAAATTTACAGTGACTAAATAATTTAATTAGACGCCTAACAGCTTTCTTATGCTATACGAACCAAAGGCTAACCATCTTTTTCTTTTTTAGCGCACATGACTATCTCAGAAATGTGTGCAATCTTTAAAAATGGGGTCCATCGTTTTCCTCAGGTCGTCAAGATATGCATTTCTCATTCTTTTTACTCATAACATAGCTGAGCAAGTACAGTCCTCTAGGCAATAATACCAAAGTACCAGTTACTACTTGTGTAGTAGTATGCAGATTGTGCACTGTATATTTGTATTGTTGTGTGAGCTGCAGTCTGCGTAGATTTTTCAAGCAGTGTTTTTTTTTTTTTTAAATGCCTCATGTTTGTAATTAGTAGCAGGCATCATTTAAAAACTAAAATGACATTTTGTCTCACAGCGTTCCCTGAGGTGGAAAGAGCACAGAAACAAGTGTCAGGCCGGTCCTGGGCAGTGTTACACACCCTGTGCTAGTTATCGTTTAATTTGCGTTGAGAAAGAGCAGACATGACATGTTGGAGCCTTTTTTTGAATTCTGATATCACATGTGTAAACGAGAACCGTCTCCTAAATCACTGCACTGACCTCTGTTATTGAACCACAGGCTTGTGAGGACCGACATTGGTAACATTTAAGAGAGCACTATCAGATATCCCTAGTCGTATAAGGGCTTTATTAAATACGGGAGGTTGGCATTTGATTTTGGAGCATAATAAAAGCATTGAGGAATGGGGGTTATGATTTTTAATGTGGAGGCAGGAAACGGAGCACTTAGCAAAGTGGTTCTGCACATATATATTGCAACCAGAGTAATGCACAAAACACTCGCTTCAAAATGCTGGCTAAAAAGCTGAAAAATGTGAAATTTTGATGGCAAAGGCAACATGAATTATATGTCTAGTCACTTTTTAAGCATGACATGTAGCTCCATTTTCAGGCAACTCACGGCTGTTTCGTGTTGGAAGACGTTTATAACAGGAATTATTGTCTTAAGGATTATAACAGAATTCTAAGTGAAAAAACATTTCATTCCTGATTTAAATAAGTTGACTTTTAAAAGTGCATCTGCGTCTCTTTGTATTGTGGCTTTGTATATGATGCATGCACTGTTAAATCCATTTATGAAAAGACAAAATTGCTGTAAATCTAAATGGAAATTGTCCATCTAATAATATGAGAAATAACTACTACATTTTCTATTGCTTCCTCATTAAAAACTTCAGCTGCTTCCTCCACTGTTATCTGTGAACTGTTTGCACTGTTGTGACATACCATCACTCAGGTCTATTAGACGTTCAGTAAGCTAGACTTTAGTGCTGTGTGTCCCAGCGTTCCCCAGGGAGCTCTCCGTATCTGGTCTCTGTCTCCAAATCACACTCGACCCTGACACCTGCGCCGCTGAGTAGAGGCCATAACTTGTGGAGCTCATATCGGTGATGCCATAATCCCCACACCCAGAGCAGAGATGGAGAAAAGAGTGGATAGATGCCAGGGCTGAGTTATGGCCTCATCTCCGTGGCCTGCTGTGAACCTGTCCAGAGGCCTGATAGATGAACTCACATGAGGAATCGTCGTCATTCACCTGAAATTGAGGGCAAACCCATTGCCGTTTCAAGTTCTTGCAGGCTGTATTTATTTGGGGTTTGTGGTTTTGGAAAGGAGAAGGCTTTGAATTGGAAGAAGGAGTTCCTAAAATGGCTAATTTTTCTTTTTTCCTCTTTCATGTCATATAGCATTGGATAAGTTTTGACTACTTCCTCCATAAGTACTTCTGAAGACAGCATGAAAAGACATTTGCAATGTATTTATCTTCTATAATGTTTTCAGTGTTAAAGAATGTGGAGCTGAATATAATGTAGAATGGGATTTGTTTGGACCGTGAAAAGTGGACAGTGGTAGACTATGATATTGGTTAATATTTTTACCCTTTCTGTGCATCCTTGGCTGTGTAAGCATTATTATTTATTTACATTTTGTGTATATATGTGTATGAATATGGGTCAATGACGTGACGGGTCTTTTTTTTTTTTTTTTGTCCAAAGGCCTTAATAATAAAAACAAAGATATGACATCCGAAGTATGTAAGGTAGTACAACCAGATCTCTTTTATTGAATCCAAAAGGTTTTAATTATATTTTGCTACATATAAAGATATTTTAAAGATTTTGAAGTGTCAAAAGGTCATTTGGTTTAACCGTCCAAAGGCCAATACAGCCATTTCATTTGTGATTAAAATGTTATAAATGTATATATTTTTTTATTCTCGCATGATTTTATAACATCATATATCATCATAGTGCCAAATGGTATTAAAATTATGTGTAGAAGTCATTGATTTGTTATGAGAATGAATGTCCGGAGTCAAGTCAAGTCATGCGGTCAGTATCATGTGACAGGATGTGACATCATTCAGACATCTGCAAAGGACCACATGGTCATGAAGCAAAGTAACTAACTCTCTTATAACTATTTGAAAAATTCATGATTTCACTTGCTCATACGCATGTCTTGAAACATCAAGTCATTTGGTACAACCGTTATAAAACATGAAAAATGTTGTAATATTTTAAAAACTTGTACTAAATATAAAATGTTTGATATCTAGCTAGCTAGATATCAGTCTGTTAGCAGTGTTTGAAAATATCGTCATTCGGTATAACTAAAAGTGTCATTCGGTAAAACCGAAATTTTGGTTAAACCGAATGACTTTTTTGATGACAAA
This sequence comes from Ctenopharyngodon idella, assembly GCF_019924925.1. Lineage (NCBI taxonomy): Eukaryota > Metazoa > Chordata > Actinopteri > Cypriniformes > Xenocyprididae > Ctenopharyngodon > Ctenopharyngodon idella. Next base: position 27,347,155 of record NC_067237.1, on the reverse strand, counting down.
TTTTGTCCATTTTGTAAAAAATGACAAAAGCAGTGTTAATTGATTATAAAAACAACATAATCTCATTGTTAACACATAATTAATTTAGAAATTTTATTAAATCTCCATTGTTTTTTTTTACACTTTTAAAAACCTTATTCGTCAATCACCCATATATATGTATGTGTATGTATAAATACTTGTGAGACTGACCTTGTATCGAGATGATCTAAAATATTGATACCAAATGTTTAAACTAGTAATTTACTTGTGATTAATGTGAAAAATGAACTGACAGTTCTCATTCAGAAAGAGATATTTAATATTGACAGAAACAGCATTATATATTACAACACTATATTCTACACTGTAAAGGTACACCGCTATGTGACATTTATTATAATGGGTTTATATGTGTATTGTTTCAAGTTCACTTAAATTCAGTGTTTTTTTAAAAAAGCCTATTAAATGTTGAAAATGATGGCATGCAATTATACTGTAATGTTGAATGGGTATAATTATTAATTTCATCCCCATAATTTGAGAAAAGATCCATTAGAGACATCAGTAGCAGTATAGTACTTAATAAAAAGATGAAACAAATACATAAAACATACTGTCTTGTTTCTACGTTATTTTGGAGATTCAGTGTGAAAATATGTATTATAGTAGAAAAATATAATGTATTATGATTTTTTTTTTTTAGGTGTGATATAATTAGTGAAAAATGTGAGTGTGATTTAATTATTTTTTTTAATCGATTAACAATACAAAATATTGTTTTAAATGTGTGCTTCAAAAAAAAAAGCAAGAACTGGATGTCATATTAAACCTCGTCACTGACTCTTCTCCATTAAGCAGTTTTCCGAGTGGTTCTGCTGGTAGTTTAGTTACCAAGCCTGTTTAGCTGAGGCTGCAGGGATGAGCTGTTGTGTGCTTTAAATAGTCTGCGCTGTTGGTTTGGGTTTTGTGGTGCTGTCTGGCTCTGTTCTCTTCAGGCGCTGCTGGAGTGTCCACCCTGTGGATCCGACCGCACACTTTGGCTCTGTGGTGATGTCGAGATCCAAGGGCGGCAACCCAGACTCGGAGCATCTCTCTCCTCAATCCGTCCATCCCAGCGGTACCCTGTAATTATATCGGAGAGAGAAAAATTAGAGCTAGAGACACACTACAGCTCACACTACCCCTACATGGCCCCCTTTTAATCCTCCAACAGCTCAGTCCAGATGGTCATGTTTGCAAAGCATTGTGGGTGTTTCTTTTTTTTTTTTTTTTTAATTTTTTTGTTACTCCTCTTCTATACTTTTGTTTAAAGAGGATTCATGGGGAGTTTGATGTAGACATCAGCATTCCAGATGACTACGATTATGCCATTGACTCAAAGAGTCCCTTGCGAGAACGCGCTCGGATCATTGGCGTATTGTGGTCAAGTGCAATGTGTCTGTTCGTACTTCAGTCAGACACTGTAGAGACTCTTTGTTCGTTAGTCTGTTGTGTTTGCTCGCATTGCTCTTTATTAATTAGTGCAATGTGTTCCCTGTGAAAAATGGTTGACTTCTATGCTTAGAACTTTTGGGATAAGATTAAAACTGAGGCTCATCAATTTTTATGCTCAGACAGTGCAAAACTACACCAAGTGCGTGCCAGTGGCTTGCGAGTTTAAGAGACTTCAAGCTGTGGGTTAAGTCATATAACTTCAGGGAGTATTTTGGCACATTCAAAATGAGGGAAACGTATTGCCTCATCTTTGGTTTGAGTAGAGATGTCATAAAATAAAACACCAGATTGAACAGCCACCTGTACCATTTCACTTAAAGCTGCCTGTGAAACAGCTGCATTCGCTTTCACGGCATTATAAATATTTTTGCTTTAAGTTCATAATAGCGTGACAGTGGTCTGCTATTGCATGGTGTATAGATGGAATCGGAGCCCAAAGTTAACACTGTCATAGAGGCAAATGCTAGTTAAATTGGGTTTGGTCAGCAACCTGTAACCAGTTGGCTTGTAACTTTATTAGGAACCGCTACATAACTGGTGTAAGTCATGAAATGCGTGAATTGACTCTGACATACAAACTGTCTACTAAAGAAAAGATCTGTGACGCATGTGTTTTATGACAATCTCAGTGGAATTAATTTAGCATGATTTTTATATATATTTAAAAGAAAAATGTTTTATAGTATTTGCTTTTTTTCTCTGTAGAAATATTTCGATCATCACAAATATGTAAAGGAAAACCAGCTAAATATTATATAAATATAATATATTATATTTCACTCTTAAAAATATTGGTGGTTCCATGAAGAACCTTTAACATCCATAGAACCTTTCCATTGCACAAAAGGTTTCCAAAGCATTGAAGTTACACATTTTATTAGTATATTGCTCAAGTGTAAATTGGTGTATTGATAGACCGGAGTCAAGTCAAGTCAAGTCATGCGGTCAGTATCATGTGACAGGATGTGACATCATTCAGACACCTGCAAAGGACCACATGGTCATGAAGCAAAGTAACTAACTCTCTTTTAACTATTTGAAAAATTCATGTTTTCACTTGCTCATACGCATGTCCCGAAACATCAGGTCATTTGGTACAACCGTTATAAAACATGAAAAATGTTGTAATATTTTAAAAACTTGTACTAAATATAAAATGTTTGATATATAGCTAGCTAGATATCATTCTGTTAGCAGTGTTTGAAAATATCGTCATTCGGCATAACTAAAAGTGTCATTCGCTAAAACCGAAATTTTGGTTAAACCGAATGACTTTTTTGGTGACAAATTAAAAAATGACATAAGCAGTGTTAATTGATTATATATTGCTAAAGTGTAAATTAGTGTATTGATAGACTGGAAAGCAGTGTTCTCACTGCCCTCAGAAACACCTGGATTTGCACAGGATTGTGGACTGTTAATAATTGTGGAATGTGTAGGAGTTTTTGTTCTCTGAGAGGATCCTCTTGGACCATTCTCTCTGTGACGTATTCTAACCTCTGAGTTCTGGGTCAGCGGCCTTTTGACAAACCACAAACACTATTAAACACAACCCGCTCTACTGTAGTTGGCGTTTGTGTGTGGGGTTTCGGTGTCTCCCACTGAGTAATCTGACTAACAATTACTATGGCCATGACCTCGTAAGGTCAATCTTCTCAGGGCTGTAACCTCAGACCAACCATTTCTCCAATTTACTGCAGTCCTGCTGTGTCTGGGGTTTAAACTGACTGAAAAACACCATTCTGTATGTCTTGGATAGAAATACCAGTGCAGATGTGTATTCTGAAATGTTCTGTAAAGGCATGTAGCCTAAAAATTAGGACTGGTATCTCCAGCTACATCACACTATCATAATCAGAGTGAATTTGAGGAATCACTTTCAATCTCTCTCACACTTTTGTGCATAGAAACAACTTTGAAACACCTTGCACTTGTGTAGACGACCTGCTACAAAATATCAATGTAGGGATCCAAAGTATCAGTGATATATTTTGCAACAAAGTTTTGTGATGCATTGGTATCTTCACCCTTTGTAAAAAATCTGGCATGAAGCTGGGATTGGAACAAAAGCAGTTTTCAGCATTTGTACATGGTTTACTAGAATATATTCCTCAGAAATTGCTAGTAAATTTCACAAATAATTACAGAGCAACAACAAGTAACATGTACTGTACAAATGCGTGGTATACAAAAATGCAAGTGATTGCGCCAACACTGATCCCACTGGGTTAAAGTTGAAAGACTTAAAAATTTAGTTAATAATATTTTCTTGTAAATTAGATTTTTTTTTTTTTTTTTTTGGAAAACAAACTAAAACTTAAGTTTTACAGTGCATAGCTATTAAGCATCAGATCAAAGCTCTGTATTCCTTCCTCAAAATTATGCTTTGCTATGATTAATAATTTGCAAATTACTTCTTTATAGACATCAAACATTGGAGCAAACTATTATCTTGTATTTTTTTTTAAAGAAACGGCTAAAATACTTAAATCATGCAGGTGCCTCTTGATAACCATGTCCATTGTCCAGATGGCGTCTAGACTGAAATGTCGGGATTGGGAGCAAGCCGAGGTTTTTCCCCTCTCTACTCAATCGTCTTGGTAAGCAGCAGAGGGGGGCTCTCCCTCCAGCTTGATTACTGAAGTGAAGCTTTGTCAGAACAGACTGAAATTGGATGGCCGTCATCCCACTCCATTGGCTCTCTGAGGGAGCAGCTTCTCTCTGTGATTGCCAGGGCAGATGATTGTCATTTGTGATGTGTGAGCCGAAATGAACTGCAGGCCAGTGCGGACTGACCCATCGCTGCCCATGGGGCTCTAAAATGGGCTGTTGGTCACAGCTGATGGCCTTTCAGGCCTTCTAAATCAGACAGGCCTGGACAGGCCGTAATCAGCGCTGAAAGAGGGAGGCCATATGTACGGCAGGTTTACTGCACAGTAGAAGACTGCAGTGCAGATTAACTTTATTGGACATGCTGTAGGATCGCATGGCTACCTCCGCAATCGTGCTGCGTCTTTGTGGCTGTCATTTAATTAAAACCTAACAGATTATCTGTCTAGATTCATTATTTTGGCCGCCTTCTTTCTGCCCCCTTCAATTATTGAACTAATCACGTTAGCCACTAATTAAGGTAGAATTAAGCCTACTTATAAAATTATTCAAAAAAAGTCCTGTTCTTACCTTTGTCCTAGGGTTACAAAAAAAAATTAAAATAATAATAATAACAAAGAATACTACGAATACATAATAATAATAATAATAATAATAATAATTTTGAATGTTCAGTTTTTATTTTTATAATATTATAATTCTTTTTGGTCGTCATTCCTTCACTTAGCTTCACTTCATACATACACACACACATATATAAAAAAAAAAATATATATATATATATATATATATATAAACGGTTAGTTCCTGTCCTTGATTCTGATTGGTCAATAGCTGTCCTTTATTCACGATAAAACACGGCTATTACTGCTTCACCCAACGATTCTGTGTATCACTACACAACACCCTTAGCAACCACTCTTAGCAATGTAAACTGTTTGTTCTCAGTTGATATTGTTCATTGAAGCTTACTGTCTTATGTAGAACTAGAAGAGTATTGTGAGAAAGAGATCGATTTTGAGTGAGTTTATTACCTGCATTGAGATTTAACATTTTCCTTCAAGTCAGCCCTATGTTCATAAAAAAAAATCTGTTTACATGTCCGATGTATTATCTTGTCCTTTTAACAGTTAAGGGGTTTTCCCATGACTGACAGCGCTAGTCAAAGCTTTTGTCAGTTGCGCCTTGTTCAGTGTTCACAACAATTCAGTCTTTTCAAGGAAAAAGTCTTTGCTACTGACTGACACACGCATAAAGACGGTCTTTGCCGCCATCTAATGGCGTGATAATATAACTTTTGTTGCTGTTGATGGTCAGGAACTATTTTTTTCCGGCGGAAGGAAGGCTTTAAGTGATTTTACTTCATGAAAGTTGCATTGATACATATATATTTTTTGGCTTTAATATTTGTATTGTGTGGTAACCATTTTATAAAAGCAATAAGGTACTCGAGGCTAGTGCTGTATCGCGAATAAGTCACGGCTGCAGGCGCTCCGCTTCGCGTCGTACCTAACAACGCCCTTCAGCCGTGACTTATTCACGATACAGCACAGCCTCTTGTACCTTATTGCTTATATACTCACAACAGTTCTTTCTGGTTCTCGATTCTGATTGGCTTAGAGCCGTGTGATATTCTAGTGGTAACAGCACTCCTTTTTACCATTTGTATCGCTCCGCTTGAAGTGACTGTCATGGCGGCCGAGCAAATCCACCGTATTTTTTACAAATACTACACTTGTATCACAAACTTTTTTTAGGTGATAATGTAGTTGTTTACGCCTGAAATATGTACTCATATTTAATCATAGCGACTACTTTACAATTTGTTAAGACGTTTTCGGAGATGTGAGCTCCAGGCCGTCAGCGGCTGTTCGTAAGTAATGTCAAAATTGACAGTTAAATAAATTAATTAAAAACAATACAGAAGTAACAACTAAAGTGGAGCAAAACTTCACTTTCAGCAAAGTTCATATACAATGTAAATGCAAAGACACTTGAGTTCTGTTTCGCTCTTGCATAGTTTTTGTGCAACTTTCAATATAAGAGCTGCTGTTTTAGTTGTCTTTTTTTTTTTTCTCAGGCTGTGTCTGAGCAGCAGAAATATTAGACATCACAATATTTGTCAACTACTACAAACACTTTCAGAAATTACATTAGAGACGAGAATGAACTTGCAAAAGAATAAACCACAAAAATTTTATCTGTGAATTGGTGTGGTCATGCTTCAGGGGATACTTAGATGAAAGCAATTCCACAAAATGTTGATGTAATTTTACCACCTGATCATTACACACAGGTCTCAAATAATTTTCTTTCATTTCACTAGAATGGTAATAGTCAGAGACAAGAGCTTTGATTTAGAGCTAATGTTCTTGATGGATCTAATGCCATGTTCCTGTCCAGTGCCGGCCTGCCTTCATTTTAATAGGATTAGCAGTGCCCTGTGGATTGTGGGGGGTGCTGTGTCAGTAAAGCGTCTGATCCATTTGAAGCACAAAACCCCCCTGTTGCTAGCGTCTATGGAGGATGCTATAGTGCACTTAAAAAAATAAAGCAAGCCTCTCTTTTCTTTGGTCTACCTTCTAGTGTCTCCTGTGCAGCGTCTGTGCCTGCAGAGGAAGCTGGGACATGACCTGGCCAAGAAGCTTTTATGCTTTGTGGAGAGCTGTGTGGTCTCTATTCACTCTTCTGCCTGTGCACACCATTAGCACTCACTGATGAGAAATAAGCCTCAGTTGTGTTGCCTGTTGGCTGAAATGAACAATGAAGTGCTCACTTTTTTTTTCCCCCTTCTTGGAACAGGGAATAGATGCATTGCCTTTGTGTATCAACCTGTCAGAAACAATCTGATCATCCCTGCAAACATGTACGTGCCAGTACACACATCTTCCGCTGAAGACCAAAGCATTATTTAGGTGTTTTTAGTTACTTTAGGGGTTTCTGTTGTTTTTTACTGTATAGGGTATAGTCTGCTTTTTTACTTCGTTTATTGGATTAATTGGAATTGGAAATAATTATATGAAATCTGAATATGTAAATCTGAATATATAGTTCTAAGCCTGAATATATAGATACAAATCTGAATATATAGTTATAAATGCAAATAGGCATATATAGTAACTATATATGGGTCATTAACGAATAAGGTTTTTAAAAGTGTAAAAAAAAAACATAATGGAGATATAATTAATTTTGAAGTTTTATTAAGTGTTAACAATGAGATTATGTGGTTTTTATAGTCAGTTAACACTGCTTTTGTCATTTTTTTTTTTTTTTTACAAGATGGACAAAATCTGTCACTAAAAAAGTAATTCGGTTTAACCAAAATTTTAGTTTTACCGAATGACACTTTTGGTTATACCGAATGACAGTATTTTCAAAAAATGCTAACAGGCTGATAGCTAGCTAGCTAGCAAAAGGACAATCAAACATTTTATATTTAGTACTAGTATTACTAGTATTAAGTTTTTAAAATATTTCAACATTTTCCATGTTTTATAGCGGTTGTACTGAATGACCTGATGTTTCGGGACATGCGTATTAGCAAATAAAAACATGAATTTTTCAAATAGTTAAGAGAGAGTTAGTTACTTTGCTTCATGACCATGTGGTCATTTCCTGATGTCTGAATGATATCACATCCTGTCACATGATTTTGACCGCATGATCCAAAATGGTCCCTTTATATTGGTTACAACGAATGACATCAATGAAATTAATTTTTCCGGACATTCTTTCTAGAAGCAACGACTTCTACACATAATTTTAATACCATTTTGCACTATGTTGATATGTTATAAAACCATTCCAGAATAAAAAAAAAAATATACATTTATTACATTTTAAGATATTTTAATCACAAATGAAATGGCTATATTGGCCTTCGGATGGTTAAACCGAATGACCTTTTGACACTTCAAAATCTTTTAAATATCTTTATATGTGTATTAAAATATAATTAAAACCTTTCGGATTGAATAAAAGAGATCTAGTTGTACTACCTTACATACTTTGGATGTCATATCTTTAATTTAAGGCCTTTGGACAGAAAAATTACCCGTCATGTCATTGACCCATATTCAGATTTACGTTCATATATTAAAATTTGTATCTGTATATTCAGATTTATACACACATTTTAATTGTTGCATTTACTGCTTTCTATAAGTAGCAGTGAAATGGAAATCATTTTACGGGGTCTTTCAGTAATTCAAAAAGTATTCCCTCTTTATGTCTTTTTATAGATCTTTAAATATTTGCACATCTTGTAATGCATTTATGCAAAGTCAACAGATGATGTTGTTTTTGGATCAGGCTCAGTAAAGCTTTCATTTCTCTAAGGTTTCTGTTCCACAGTTCCTTTTATACACTGATCTTATCATTGAGATTACCTTTGATTCAGCAATCCTGTGGCCGGCTTTGCAAGCCAGAGATGACTTTGCCAACCTCATGTAAGCAAACTAGGGCATGTGAGCCGTCTGCTTTCCATATCTGACATCATGCCAGATGGGCAGTGCCCGTTTGGTTTCTTGCAGAGATCGGGGGATAGGAGGATTAGTTTCTGGTATTTATTAATAAAGGCTTTAGAATATGATGTAAAGTCCAAATGGTATGATTAGCATGGGACGTTCTTGTGTACAGGCACTCTGGTTTTCTGTATCTCTAGTAGATGGGTGTTTTATTTAAAATAACATAATTACAAAGTGACATCGCCAACTACTGGCCTGACATGCATACTACAGTGTTTATAGTCACTTTCGTGGATCGATGTGGACGGGGATTTTTTGCCCACCGTCATGTCTTTGCAAACTCGTATGACTTTCTTTCTTCAATTGAAAAAACGTTTTGTCAAAAATGTTTAGCTGCTCTTTTGAAAGCCAGTGGTTACTGATGAACAATAAAACCATGATGAAAGTGTCATAAAAGAAGTCCACATGTCCTCTGATTCCATGATAGCTTTGCGTGAAGCTTCATTTTCCCATTTGCCGCAGTTCTCAAATCTCATTCAGCTTGCATTTGATTCAAATTTGTCATGACGGTCATGAAACGAGAGAACCTGTGAAGTTTGATGTCACTGATGAATGGGATTTGAGAACTATGGCAGAGGGAAAGATTTGGTGAGTGAATGATGACGAAATTGCCATTTTTATTAGTGAAAAATTAATTTAAATTAATTTAGTTTGTGTTTCTAATTAAAACATACTTTTAAAATGCGCCATGTCTATAATATTTTCTTTATAAAGTGTATGTCAGCATGATGCATATAACTGATGACAGTCCAAATGTAAAGTTTATAGAGAGTAGTTTCTGTGCCTTCACATTGCTGTCTGCATGTGGTCTCTCAGTTTGACACTGAGAAGTTGTTAATTGGCCCCATGGAGGATGCATCTGAATGTCTAATGGAGCACTTGCTGTTTGTCATCAGTTTTGTCTTTCAACATACAACTGACATCAAACTTCTTTTTTCCAGTCTGTTATCTGTGATACCAATGTCAGTCTTTGAGGAGACCAAGACAGCCTGCACTGAGATGTCTGTTCTTTTTTAGTTTTGTTACATTTTCAGTAGAAATGAGAGGAGGGAGCAAATCAAACCCAGCAGCAGTCACTGAAGCCTCCTTTGGCTGTGAGTGATCGCATAGAACATCTTGGAGGTTGAGTCATTGCTTTTCAAACGACGTTCATGTTGTCCTACTTCCAAGTTATCTCTTCTGTCATCACTGTAATGCATATAAACATCTCTAGCTCTGACATCAGCAGCAATATTGCAGGGAAGAGCATTTGTAGAGTATTTTATGGGCTAGACTGGATTTGGGTTGTCAGAACACTGTAATTTTAGTAGTCAATACCAATACAAGTGAAATTGCACAAGTCTCGATACCAATTTTGAAAAGAAAAGAAAACAAATGCTAAATTACTAAATAATCAAACCCTCTCTTGTATGTAAGAGGGTTAAAATATATAAACTACCTTCAAAAGTTTGAGGTCAGTAAGATTTTTAATTTCTTTTGCTCAACAAGGCTGCATTTATTTGATTTAAAATTTACATTAAAATGGTAAAATATTACAATAATAAGATGTGTGTTCATGTATTTTAAAATGCATTTTTTCCCTTTTGAAGCTGAATTTTCAGCAGCCATTACTTCAGTCTTCAATGTCAAATGATCCTTCAGAAATATATCTAATATTCCAAAGAGGTGGAACATTTCTTTTATAAGTGTTGAAAACAGTTGTGCTGCCAGTAATACAGTAAAGATCAGAGAAACAAATTTCAAACAGGTAAAACAATGGAACAAAGATAAAAAAAATAAAAAAATGACGTAAACCGTGATTGAAGTGATTTTTCAGGAAGTGCTGCTGTCTTTCTGGAGATTATTGTAGTATAATATTTTACAATATTATTGCTACTGTATATAATAGATGCACACCATTATATGCATTGTGCTTAGCTTGACCTTACATATTCAAACCATTCAGACTTGCTTGACCGTTGATCATTAAGTTTTTATTATTTTAGTGTCAACTAACTTCTGACATTCTTAGACCGGATACTATTCCAACATCCACTGTTTGTGCTGAACTCTGAATAAAAGGACTATATCAGGTTTAGCCTGCCAATTTTTATATTTCTCACACTAAAAATAATAGTATTAGTAATAATACCAGTCTTAAAACCAAATGGAAATCTGTCATGTTGTGTATCCACAATGCTTTACTGTGAAAAGATGTCCAGTCAGGCATTCCTCCAGATAAAGAAATGCTTTTGTGTATTGTGTATGTTGCAGGGCATTGATCTTGAGTAAACGGAACTACGGGAAGTTTTCTCTTGCTCTTGAACTCACGCACTGTTTAGTTTGCCCAGTGGGACATCAGGCAGAGTGGGGTCTTCCTTTCCTGGATGGGGGAGTTAGTGAAGGTTTATTTTTGGGTCTCAAAGGAAATTTAGCTTTTGAGAGAATACATGTGTCTTTTTGACAGGTTGGCCACTGATCCTGCTGCAAAAGTAAGCATTCAACAATCTTGCTTCTTCTAAATATATCTCAGATTTGAAAAAAGCCTTTTGTACTCTGTAGAAAAGACTCTAGAAGCATTATTGGTCAAAGACTCTAGCTCAGTCTAAAAGTGTGTTTAGATTTAAGTGTTCGAAGAATAACAAACTTAGAGCTGAAGAAACGCCCTTGATGATTTGGTGGGGATCATTACATAATCAATAAGTAGATCCTCATAAGGAGTCTGGACCACCAGATGTAGCCCACCAGCTTCACTGCCAACATGTTGAAAATGTCAACATGTCTAATTAAAACCATTTCAAATGATGCAGACCCTCTTCAGCTAATCGAAGATGTTTGCTTTTGCGTGATTGACTGCTATAAAAGTTTGAGGCCCATGTCAATGGTTCTCATCAGAGAGACAAACACAATAACTTCAAAGTTTCCATCTTCTCATCAAGGGCTTAAATAAAGGAACTGTTTGGAAACTCTCAATTGTACTGGCCTGTCACTGTCTGTGATTGATTTTGTTGAACCTTGTGGTAAGGTTCAACATTACACACGTTTTTTTTTTGTTTGTTTTTGAATGATTTCCCATGATCCTCCTCTGTTTGAGCACGCAAATAATCCAAGTGTTTTTGTATAAAGGCTAAACCATACTGAACTAAGTCATCATGGCCACTGTCTCATATATTTTCAGTGTAGATTTTTCAATGCAATTTTTTCCCCATTATTTTATTTATTTTATTTTATTTTATTTTGGAAGAAGATGGGGGAACAGGGTGAAAATGTTTTGAGATCAGGATCTGTACTTGTTTCATCTGCACACCACTACGATACAGCTCTGGCTCACTCATGTTTCTAAAGGTCAGAAATCCAAACATCTAATGCAGTAATGGAAGTCACTCTGTCAAGATGAGATGTGGCTTCCTGGTAATGCTGTTTGTCTGTGATGGACAGAACTGGATGTGTCTCGAGTCACATCTTAAAGCATTTTGTGTCATATTACAGCATTACCAGTTCATAGCAAACCCATGCATGGACTGCAAAAGCACTTTTCACATTTATTACAAGAAGCATTGATGAAAAGCTCGGCAGATGTATGCATTGTTTCATAAAATGACATCATCTGTTGGTTGTAGCATCTACTTTCCAGCCTTCTAAATGACATATAAACGTAATGTGTCTGGGAAAGGCATCTTTCCCGCGCACTGTGTCTGGGGAACGGTTTGTGTTTGTGTATGCATGTGGGTGTGTTAATTGTCTCTGTGATTAATAATGGTTGTCTGTAGTAAGATGAATTGGCAGGCTCCTGCCCTCAAATGTTTGTTGGCGAAATCTATATTTAATTGCACAGTAATGGCCTGAATTGAAAAAAAGAGATCTCTGGTAATCATGAACTTAGATTGAAATGTAATCACATCTTGTTCCTAGCTTCAGAAGGCAATTAGCCAAAAAACAGGTTTTGTTAAGAAAAGAAAGACCAATTTGGTCTCGCAAACCTAAGACGACATGTTTCCATTGGGTGTTGCTTAGTGATACCCGTGCTCAAATGAGGCTTAAGAACTGGGTGGTTTCTTTCCAACCACATTACACTGACCTTGAATTCATCAGTTTATCCCAGTTGCATCCTCTGTATCTTCTGCTGATGTCGTCAAGACGAGGCAATAAAGTGGTGTTTTCAGAGTGTTTTTTTTTTTTTTTTTTTTCCAAGGGCAATGAGTCAGTCCTCCCCCAAAAATGGATTCTTTCATTCTGAAGTGTTGTTGACTCCAATGAAGGGCCCAACAGCTCTGCGCTGTGACTGTGAATGAGTCTATTGGGTTTTTTTTTTTTTTTACTATCTTATTTTTCCAACCTACTGAGTTTTAGAAGAAATAGGGGATTTTTTTTTAATCATTACATTAAATCTTTTGTTTCATTTCACCAAAAAGAATTGTTCGCTGTTTGCTAATTCGGTCTGTGAATCTTTCTGTAGGTTACATTATTACATTAGTAGGTGCTTAGTTAGTATCTTTAAAGGGATAGTTCACCCAAAAATGAAAATTATCCCATGATTTACTCACCCTCAAGCCATTCTAGGTGTATATGACAATATCTTATAGTCTTATATCTTCATTCAGATGAACACAATCAGAGATATATTTAAAAATATCCTAGCTCTTTCAAGCATTATAATGGTAGTGAAGGGGGGGCATGTTTTGAAGCCAAAAATAAATGCATCCATCCATCATAAAAAAATAATCCATACAACTCCATGGGGTTAATAAAGGCCTTCAGAAGCAATGGGTTTTTTTTTTTGTAAGAAATATATATATATATATATATATATATATATATATATATATATATATATATATTATATTTAAAACTTCATAATCTAAAATAACTAGCTTCCGCCAGACGACCGTACACATACTGCGCAAGTCGACTTGCGCCAAATGAGTAACCCCTCACGTGATGTATGCCGCAGGATGTAGGATAATGTAAGCTTAGACACCTCTCGCGATTTAAACAAATAAGGCTGGGCAACAAACTGAAGCTCATCTTCTCTTATATCAAATCCTCAGACATTTCAATTTCTTGTTTTAGGCTTCTAATTCGTAACCGGTGTTTTGTTTTGCTCTATCCTCTGCGCTTTCGTGTTCATCATTGCGTCATGCATCGAATCAGAGTTCACTTTTCCGCCACAAATCGATGTGTACGGCCGTCTGCCGGAAGCTAGTTATTTTACTTTATAAAGTTGTTTCTTTCAAAAAACCATTGCTTTGTTTCAGAATGCCTTTATTAACCCCATGGAGCCGTATGGATTATTTTTATGATGGATGGATGGATGGATGCATTTATTTTGGGCTTCAAAACACGCCCCCTGTTCCCTACCATTATAAATATTGGGGGAGCCAGGATATTTTTTAATATATCTCCAATTGTGTTCATCTGAAAGAAGATAGTCATATACACCTACATGTAGGATGACTTGAGGGTGATTAAATCATGAGAAATTTTCATTTTTGGGTGAACTATCCCTTTAAGAGTGATTGATTCACTCAAAAGATTCATTCAAAAATTGTTGTTCAAGACCAAAATGTATTCAGCTACAGTATAGGAAAATGTTGATTTTTATCTATTTGAAATTGATTGGATAGTGAAAACTAGTAGTTCACTAACTGAATGGTGCTATATGGTTTGTAACATTGAGAAAATAGAAATGGTTTCATTATTCTTTCGAATAACATACCCTGATAAACCAGAAGGTCCATTTTTGAGTTTAGAGCACTGAATTTGGATTTAGGTCCAAAGTTTAAAAAGCTAATATGTTGTCTTAATCCTAAAATTACTTTGCACTTCACACATTTTGACACTATTCAGACTTCTTATATTTGTTATTTTAAGCCACCCTATTTCAAGCTTGTCATTCAATGCATTCAACTATAATTATTACATAATCTTGCCTTCTTGGGTTGAATGTACATTTCACAGCCAATGTTAAAATTAATCATCCAGAGCTGCTGCACAGTGTCTAAAAGCACGTTATCAGCTCCATTATAAATTAATTCTGGTAATTCTCTATCAGTTCTGCATTCAGACATCCATTGAAATTGTCTGGTTAAACATGATCTAATCTGGAAAGCAGCCATTAAACAAAGATCATCTCGCTTTGTATGAAAAGGATATTTACATTTGAGTGAACAATACAAACCCTGCGTTTCTTACTGTCGGAGTCACGCTGATGGCTTGTCCGGCACTGTGGCTGGCTGCAGATTTTTCCATTCTTTTCTTCACCCAAGTGGGCACGTTCAAATTGGCGTTCCATTCACTTTGAAGTTTCGCAAGTTAAATTGGATAGTGTCTGCACAGCATAAAGAGCACTCAAGAGTTATTTGTCTTACTTAGACCGTATCTGATTTATAGCAGAAAGATCCATTTGAAATAGCAGTTCCCTCTAAAATCTATAACCTTAGAACCCACGGAGGCGCTTGGCTTTTCACAGGATTTGGTTTCAGCTTGTGTAATGGTTGTTGTTGGTTAATATCACAATTTAAGCTCTGTTTAAATGCTTTAATCATCCATTGGTCAGGATTGTCTTTCTTTTGGGTATGGTCTTGACAGGGCTACTTGGCATCTGCATAGGTTGACTTGGCTTAAGTAATATTTTGCTGTACTTTCAAATTGTACTTTCAAACTCTGTTTAACCAAAAGGATTCACCCTTTACATAATGGAAAACATGTAATACCTGCACATCTATGGAGCCCCTGAAGGGACCTTTGCAAAAATAATAAGCAGTAGGGCGGATTTAAATAGCGGCAGCTGTTACGGGCTCAGACTTGAACGATAAACCAGATTAAAGGTTAAATCCCCATAGTGGCACCTTGTCTGAGACTGAGAAAACCCTCAATCTCTCCTGTGATTTTTACGTTTGCACACCGTGGAGGGCTTACGCTTCATAATTGTGTTTATAATGGAAGAAAAACAACACGAGAAACATCTTGATTATCTTTGCCATAGGGTTCTGTCTGTTGGAACAGGCTGAACTATAACTGAAACCTGTTGTGTAATGCTGTTACATTCACAGGAGAATGTTACTTGGAAACATATTTGTTGAAATTAAAACTTCTTGTTGAGCTTGAAATCCTACATGAAGATGCTGGCATGTTTCATGAACGTATAGTGTGGAACTTGGTTAAGCTTAAAGTTAAATGTAAATGTAATTTGTGTTGTCACAATACGGAAATGTCACTACCTTTTCCAAAGAAGTTGTATGATTCTCTCCAGTTTTTATACCAAAAATTGTCATTGAAATAGGCATTCTTTCGCTCTTGCTTTTACTTTCACTCTTTAATAAATTAATTATGACCCGTTTTTCATGGCATCTTGAATACCAAAGTACTGAAACTACATCGCTACAAAACACTGTTTTACTTTTTGACATTTATGATATTATTGGTCAGTATGTGATTTTATAAGTTGTAGCTTTAGTGAGAAAAACAAAACATTCGTACAGTTCTTGCAAAGGCTAATACTGTCTTTCTCCAGGGGTATATTGAGAAGAGCTATTGAATTTATTAAGACCAGGACAAGCTTTTCCAGCTGTGAGAAATGAATGTGAGGTTGACAAGCCCCTTCCATGAAAGTTCTACATCTTGCCTTGAAATTCCCTGGTCACTATTTGAGTTCTTCACTTACAGTCCTACACTTTCTTTTGTTTCTCTTTCCCTCCCACTGTTTGAAGTCATTTAGTGTCCATCTACATAGAGCATCATGGATAATATGCAGAAATTCTGACAAACTCAAAGTTGAAGCAATTTAATAAGCTCAGAGCTTTAGCGCACATAGAAGGCTCTGCTAGAGTGATCTAGATTAGATAGTAGGTGGCTACTGGCTTGGTGTCTGCATTTATAGTCCTACTGAGACAAAGGGGAGGATGTTGATGTAGATGTTGACTGACAGAGCTTGACCTCTGGCTGACTTTGAAATGGACACCTTCATTTGTTTGCAACTTAGTTACTAGGGATAGGAATCATAAGGAATTTAAAGACTCTGGTTTTAATTCCTATTCCAGTTGATCATTCTTGTTCCTTAGTGACACAAAATTTAGTGTTTTTAGGAAAACAAATTTGAAAAAATATTTCTTCAGGCATAAACCCTTGTTTTTGGAATATTGTCTGTGAGCAGTATGGTGTATGGGATTGCATAAATGTGTTTAGAAGAAAAAAATAACATAAAATAATACATGCTGATCATCATGACGACAGTAGTATTTCAAGCCCTGCTGCACAGCTGCATCTGAAGTGACATTGAAAACCTTTGAAGTCCTTTTGATTCCTTTTTATTTTCAAATAAAAATGGCCTATTTGTGACTTATTTTTTAGACTACTGCCATCCGACCATTAGGAAGTTGCTGTAACTGCCAAACTATCTCTGTCCAGATTTATTTGATGTTAACTCTTTCATTTAACTGCACGTTTGAGGTAGTTTTGTGGTTTGTCACTATTGTGTGAAGATAGTATTTTGTCTGGGGAATTACTGGGTTTGGCAATCCTATCATGTCGATAATAGGTAGTTGTGGGGAAAAATATATTTTCGACACCATCTTTCAGCTCTCCTTTGCTATTACGCCTTCAACTCTGAGCGGATTTATGTTTATTCACAGTCAGTGGTTCCAAAAGTGTACTATAAGCCAGTCATTGTCATTTCAAAAGAGCACTGATAAACGTCTAGAGAATCTGACAAAGTATTGTGCCAAGTCTTGATTCTGCATACTTATTTAGGGTTTGCAGAGGAATTTTCAATTGAGTGTTCATACGTTCTAAATAAGCAGTCCCCAAAGAGTGGCATTATTGTGCAGTTGTAACATAAGAAGGATCGTTGAACCCATTAGGATGTGTTTGTGGTGTTAGCTTGGCGTGGAACATTGACTCGACCAACCAATAAAACCAATGCTACTTTCGTGTCAAACAGCTATTTGCCTCAGCATTGATTCCCAACTTTTAGCTAGCTATAAACCGCAAAATGTGCTGATTTCTGAAGTTTCTAGATTCTGCTTTTTCTTGGGATGGGGATTATTTTGACTCAAATCGGCATGTTGAGACAAACCGCAAGTGTCCATCCGGTGCGTTCATGTCTGCTGTGAGAATTCGAAAGACTGTTTATTTTGGTTAATTCAAAGCTGTTTAGATTCTTTGTGTCATTTTATTGGATCAGTGGTAAAAATGTCTATTGTTTCTTCTAAGTATGTGCCTTTTCTAGGGATGATTCATGTGGCTAAATGGTGCATTTTGGCCGCTACTAGGTCATTGCTGAGGAAAAGTACATCCATTAGTTGCTGACTTGGACGGTAGCCAGTGGTGAGCGGCCCTTTAGGCCTTTGCACTCTATATTGATCAAAGGAGGTCATCGCCATCACTGTTCCCAATAAACGCCTGGACTCGGGCATTCTATCCATTGTCCTCCATTACCTAATTGGAAAGGATGAATCAATGGCAGCAGAGCTGAAATCGGCCAGATTAGTTCCTGTCCGTTCTGCCGGTATTGGCTCTGATTGTGCATGAGGTGACGGATGCAGAGGCCATCAATGCAGCAGAATAATTAAGGCGCTGTCTGTGTTCTAACCCACTTTAACTGTGATTGGCCTGCCTGGGGCAAACCATCTCCTGGCCGGCCTTCAGAGAGAGTGTTTCTCAAAGACACAAAAACACTTTCAAATGAATGTTGAAGGACAACATCCCTATTTGTCCAACAGGCCAACAGCAATGCTGAGGACAGGGCTGGTAATTAGAAAGGATCGCTCTAGTGGATCCAACTGAGCTTTTAATGGCAGCTAAATGCCACATCCGTTTTTTGCATGTTCAGTGTAGAGGTCTACAAACTGTCGGGTTTTGGGACATATATAGGTCATTTCAGGTTTGCAATTTTGTAATTAATGAGAACTAATTAAAGGGCAAAAATAGGGTGTGCACTAGGGGTTGAACGACTTCTGATTCGATAGGTATGTGATTAAAGTTGAGTCGACGTTGAATAATCTCTGATGTCATTAATAAAAACAAAAGAGATGGGAATGCTTTGTAACATGCCACAATTTGCAACTAGAGGCTAAAGTTCGTGAAGCCTTGAGAAGCCTGAACCTTGAGCCGGGACTCGTTAAATTACCTATGTCTCAAAGCACATAATATTTTAATAATAATGAACATAAACAACTTAAACGGATAGTCTAGGACATATTTCTATCATGGAAAACACTCTGCAGTTGTCGCACCACATGATATTAGGTCGCATTATATGATATTTTCAAATTCAGTCCAAATTTACAGGCACAGAATTGGCCACCTAAACAAAACAAGCTAGCTTCCCACAAAAGGTCACTATGAAATTTGTAATAAAAGTATATATTTGCAGAAATAACTTAATATTCATTGTTTTTTTTTTTTTTGAGGTCATACCACATGATATCCAAATGTGGTAACTACATACCAGCCGTTAAAAAGGTTTTTTTTTTTTTTTTGTTTGTTTTTTCCGACTTTAAGAGTTACAAACCTGCTCGCTGCTTCCATGGGTCCTTCGCAAAATGATGCAACTTCCTGTCTTTGAATGGATTTCAACATGAAAGTCCCAAAGTGGTAGTTTTTTGATGGTCGCACTACATGATATTTCATAAAATGGACATCATCGGACATGATGGAATTTTAAAATACAAATGCTTTGCAATTTTGTACAGGATTACAAAACACGTTGGAAATCATGCCAAATAGTGCAGAAAATAACACAAAATTACAAATAACTAATGTTTTTTGAAAGGTTAAAGTGAGTACATTCACGGGAGAGGTACTACATATATAGTATGTTTTTATGAATTTAAACCAAATTTTAACTGAAAAAAATGTAGGCGTCCCATCATTGACCCATATATATGTGACCCATTCTGGCAAAAAGGGTCGGAATGCACACGTGCTAATTTCGAGCTACAGGCAAAACAAGTGAAAAATGTCAATTTTGGTCGAATTTGAGGTTTTCACAAAAATGAGTTCATTAAGCCCTCGTCTAGCTATCCCAATGCTCCAAATAGCAATTAAACATCTAAAAGTATATCATATCATATCATGAGATTTTATTTTAAGCTTAAGTAATAATAATGATTTTTATTTTAATAGTTTTGTGTGATCATGTAAATTATATAATGAAAAACATGCTGCCCTCTCAAATTAAACAAAGAAAAGTCCTTGAAAAGAGTCACTTTGTATTTCTCTAGCATAAATGCAAACCCAACTGAATGTTGTTCATTCTTTTGATCCTTTTTGCAAAGACGGCTTATGCTGTTTGCTGCTTTAATGAAATGTATGGGCCACGGCAAACAGTGGTGGTCCCTCACAGCCAGCTGTCTCTGTATGCGATTTGATGGCTGTGTTTCATAAGTGATATGATAGTTTCTGAAACCTGACAGTATTGAAAATGATCTAAAGCTGGTATGGATAAAGTGCTTTCACACGGTGGCTAGCATTACAACTGGAGTCCATTTACAGTATCTGCACAGCCAATTTGCTTTTTGTAACAATAAGTGCAGTGTACTTTATAACTGTTTGCAGTCTTGACCAAACTTTTACATAGTCTTGGTGGTTGTTCGAGCATTGCTAGGTGGAGAAATATGCTTGTCCTGAAGATGCATGAAAACAGCATTCCACTGTGAATTTTCACCCTACTCAAAGCTAATCTTGTAAAGTAGCTGATTTTCCCAGAGAAGAGTCCATAACAGTCAAGATAGTTGTCAAGTGTGAGGTATTTCTGAGTGTTTAAGGGTTTTATTCCTCTGTAGACTGAAATAAGGAACTGTTAAAGCAGCTGCTTTCTTGGAACAAAACCGATCCAAATTCTGTGTTTTCATGCACTGAGCCTTACCATACCTGGCAACGCCGCCTTCCAGCAATAACACTCACAGCCAAAACAGGGTTTGGTCAATTGCACCTACACTTTTCAAATCATAAAATCTCTATATGTGTATTATTCTTTGGGTTTAAGAAGTCCTGAGCCAGGGAAAGGGAGGAGAGGAGATGAGAGGGGATGAGGAAGTAGAAATAATACTCTGCTTTGCACCTCATAAAGAATGGAGCTTGCATGTGAAGTAGGGTTATCCACAATCCTAGCTCACTCGTCTGCTCCGAGTGTTGTTTGAAGTGATAAAGACTTACGAGAGGAGCACAAATCTTCCACACGCTCGCAGCTCTTCACCACCTTGTGTATTAAAGTAGAAACACCTGCTTGTTGGTCAGGATGCCCATTGGAGTCTTAAAAGGGAACTTTCATGGAAAACTTTCGAAAGAATTTAATTTACTATGCGGACATACTCTGGTAGTGCTCAGTTTAAGTTAAATATGATTGGATAAAAAGACAAAATAGTGTTGTCTAGGCTGTATGCATGTAGAAACAAACCTACAGTTAGTTATCAGTTATAATCAGTAACTAGTTATGGGTACTGAATTAACATATGACTTGCTCATTAACTTGATATTTATTTTGTGCAGGTTGTGGGTCCATGTTGATGCAAAGTCAGCTTTTGAACAAACAGAACTTTTATTTGTTCAGTTAAATGTATATATCACACTTAAGTAATGAATGAAACAACCCCTAAGCCATCAATACATACAGGGATCTAATCAATAAACAATAAAAAAAAGTCAAATAACAGTAACAAGAACATCAGTTGAATTTAATGTCAGAAATTGACCGCATGACTTGATCCAAAATGGTCCCTTTATTTTGGTTACTTCGAATGACATCAATGAAAGTCATTTTTCTGGACATTTTTTTTTTCTCATAACAAAGCAACGACTTCTACACATAATTTTAATACCATTTTGCACTATGTTGATATATGATGTTATAAAATCATGCTAGAGTAAAAAATATATACATTTATTACATTTTAAGATATTTTAATCACAAATGAAATGGCTGTATTGTCCTTTAAACGGTTAAACCGAATGACCTTTTGACACTTTAATCTTTAAAATACCTTTATATGTAGCAAAATATAATTAAAATCTTTTGGATTCAATAAAAGAGATTTAGTTGTACCTTACATACTTTGGATGTCATATCTTTGTTTTTTATTATTATTAAGGCCTTTGGACAAAAAAATGACCCGTCATGTCATTGACCCACTTACTCACTTTGTTTTTTTTAGCGTTTAATCACGTTTAATGGTGATATTTTTATTAATGTGCTGAAAGTTGTCAGTTTACATGGTAAAACTGTATAGGAAAAAATACTTATAGCATCTTCAACCCATTTAAATCACCACCGTTGTAGCCATAAACGTCCTTGGGTGTTTTTGCGTACATTTTTACTTGCGTCTCGACACAACTGCGTTTTGTACCATTCGGATGTGCTCAATCTAGCTATTTGTTGAATGCAAGAGTGTTTTGTAACTGTTTTGTCTCATGTAAACACCTGAAACTTATCCAAGACAAGTTGGTTCAGATGAACCTGAAACCAGTCAAATTTTTCAGGGCTTCCAGATAAAACCGATTAGTCAACTAGTCATTCAGGTAACCCACAACTTGATTTTGAAAAATATGTAGTTTGCACATCACCTTTTAATATGTAACTTTATGAGGATGGAGAAGATTCCCTGCTGCAAAAACCAAATTATGTTAGCAACACCATTTCAGCTTGACTTTATCAATCTGATTTTGACTTAAGCACCATCTTTTAGCAGTTCTTTTACTGTGGTAGAGTGAAAACAGAGAGTTTTGGGTATGTTTTACCTCTGCTGTTGCCATAGCCCAGACTTTGGCAGGAAGACAGAGCGATGCAGGACATTATGTGCTGAGATTAGCTGCATTCGGCCACAAATCCCCAATGCTTGTGGCCGCTGAGCAGAGCTGAATGTGCGTACTGTGTGAGGTTTTAACCCACTTTGCGTGACTTGAATATTTAATAAGAGTTAAGCTCTAGGAATGCGCACACTCGATCGGACTCCCCTGGTCTCGCTTCTGTTTTCTCTTTCTCCTTCCCCTCACTTATTTAATCATTCTACAGAAGCTTGGGGGAAACACCCCCATATGCTGAAGTGCTGATTTAATTCATTCAGCACATTAATGGAATAGAATACATGGGCGGCAACAGATGTCATGCTTCTAAGGGAGAGTATCTGCTCTATATGTGTCTTAATCTGAACTTGTTTATTTTTGCAGTACGGGTGGAGTGTAGTTAGACCACGGAAGCTATTCTCTCGACAAGGCTGCTGGGGGGAAAAGAGAATATTTTGCGTGTGTGTATAATCTTTAGTACATGGTGAGGCTCTTTGCAGCTTTTAAATAAAATCACTCTGCATCATATTTGCTGAATGAAATCCAATACTTTTTATTATTTTTTTTTTTTAACTAATTTTGGTGTGCTGATTCCAAAAGTAGTGTCACATCACACTTTCTCACAAAATATAATGCACCTTACATAGCATTTTTGCTTTCGACAACCATTTGTAAGGTGAAGAAGTCTTGTATCATCCCTTAATCACCAGAAAAACTGTCACAAAGACATGATTCCTGTCTTCCTCTAAGCCAGGTTACAAATATTTGTTCAATTCTCAGCCAATTTTTACATGTTTGTCATTATTTTATGCCTAATCCTGATTTCAATATGAGAATTATGGCAAGTGACAAGAAAATGCTTCATCTGTTGGTGTTTTACTACATCCAAGCAGTGACAAAAATTACAGATTTTGAACATATATTTCCCACTCCTTTGCAGATATACAGTATGTGTCATTTGAAAATTCTTTGTTCTTATTTTGTGAAAAAGCTGTAGGCTACTTGATGGAAAGATTTGTTGCTATTTTTTTGAACTCCGCATCATCAAAGGCCTTTTTGCAAGAATTTTTTCTCAAATGCAGGGCTTTGTAATTAATGTAACATTCTTGAATGTATTCTAAATGTTTTTTCAACCACTATCGTCATTGTTCCCTCAGCTGTATCTGTGATCATTCTTGATCACAAGACCCATATGAGATTATCCTGATTAACCTGACAGAGCCCTGTGGAAGGCACTGAAGTGCCTCCACACATCCTGCTGAGGGAGGCTTAACCTCTGTACCTAGAGAGAGAGTCGCATTAGGTGATCTGCACATAGATCAAGACTCATTGTTAAGCTGTGTGATGCAACACAGTGTAAAGACATTCGACATTGAACCGGTAAATCTCTTTGCCTGACTCTCAGACTTAATGTCATCTGTGTGCCAGTTGTCACGGTTTGTTTTCCTTTCTATTCTTTTAGGCAAGGTTTTGGTGCCGAGTCTGTTTGACGTCAGATTTTGGTTCATAAATCTCAGGTTTGGACCTCTAAGCTCCCTCTGTTTTGCTCATTTGAACTTTAAGTTGACCTTTAAACTTTCCATTCGAATTTGAATGGTCTAGAAAGGCAAAAGCAATCAGAAAATATTGGGTTCAAGTCCTGGGTTGAGTTTGGTTGACTCCTTATCTGATGTTTTTCCTCACAAATGTTCTTTTGCTTTTACTTGAGAACATCTAGCCTATGTAGTCTATAGATCTTTTACATTAAGTAGGTGAATTTTTGTCCTTTTTTTTCCCAGGCCTTTGACTTAGTTGTCATCTTTATGATCTCTATTTTATCCATATTGGATACATATTTGGTTAAGCAGTCATTCTTTCCATTTATTGTCTAATTAACCTTGATAAGTCTGGTTGAGAGGGTTTTCTTTGACCTGAGCTTTACCACACAAATCAGATCACACCGAGCAATAATAAACACTGATCCAGTTACATATTGACCTCATTGGACTGATTGACACACACTAAATTATGCTTGACATGCTCTGATTTGCACTGCAAACATCTGAACGTCACCATCTTCCAAACATCTCTTTGACATGTTAGTCCTTCGGATGTCTATTTCTTTAAGTTTATATATTTAATTCTGTCCTTTCAATTAAGTGTCGGCATGCTATTGTATATGTATTTATGTTTCTGTGTTTTACTTGAAAGAAATGTCAAGATTTCTTTTTTCTTTTCTTTTTTTCCAATTCTTGGCACTAATTTTGGGTGAGAACTTTGCTTGACAGGTGTTCCAATCCAAAAGTCTTTACATCTTTTTCTTTGTCATTTTCAATGCATAGATTTTGTATCAGTCTTGGATATAAGTACATGCTGGAAAACCTGGGTTGACAGTGAAATATTATGAAGAAAAATCTTCGACATTAGGCCATCTTAATATTTAATAATGTTTTGTCCGTCTCTGGGCTGAACATACAGCAGTGGTCTTTTTGACAGGAGGAAATGCACTGGAGCAAGTTTGCTACAGTTCTGACATTTTATTTTTTTTTTTTTTTTAATTATTTAATAGAAATAAATTAATTGTGACTTATAGAAATAAGTTACTTATGAAGTAATTTATGATCTAAACAGACTAGGGATGCACAATATATTGCTAACAGCTTATCTGCCTATATTTTCCAGTTTTATAATCAGAATTTTACAATTTACTGGTATCAGTTGATATTGGATATTTAATTGTGCCTGCTCATTTCCTCATATTTCTACATTTGTGACCCTGGACCACAAAACCAGTCATAAGGGTCGGTTTTTTTTTTTTTTTAATTGAGATTTATACATCTGAAAGTTGAATAAATAAGCTTTCCATTAATGTATGGTTTGATAGGATAGTACAATATTTGTTCGAGATACAACTATTTGAAAATTTGGAATCTAAGGGTGCAAAAAAAAATCAAAATATTGAGAAAATCACCTTTTAAAGTTATCCAAATGAAGTCCTTAGCGATGCATATCCACTCACAAAAATAAATTTGATATATTTACGGTAGGAAATTTACAAATGTCTTCATGGAACATGATCTTTATTTAATATTCTAATGATTTTTGGCATGAAAGACAAATCGATAATTTTGACCCATACAATGTATTGTTGGCTATTGCTACAAATATACCTGTGTGACTTATGACTGAAATGACTATGGTCCAGGGTCACATTTAGGTTACTTAGACGTAGGTGGGACGTTGAAGTCAGCATGAAAGGGTAATTGAAAAATTATTGTCTTTTCTTCTTCCTTATTGTGATTTTAGTATTATTTATTTTAGACAAAATCATATATAGTTTTAATAATGCCATTTATCATTTATGGGACATAAAAGAGTTTATTGCTTAAAAAATATCATTCAGAATTTTAATATCAGTGCATTCCTAACACAGACACATTAAATGTGATGCAAGCGCAGGAGCGTAGTGTTAAATGCAAGGACAAGGCTGGCAGGTGAGAGTCTTATCCTGTGTCCCTAATGACAGGAAGTTGTGTGTAATTATCATCGGCAGTGACGGAAATGTGCAGAGGATCTCCAGAAAGGCTTTGATGCGGTAACTTGCAGAAGATTATTCGCAGACGCTATCTGTTTCCCAGACTCACAAACAACGTGTGCCTATAAAACAGATTTTTACCCGACCTGACATGGCTGTGCAATGTTATGTGCCTATAAAAAGAGCTCGATCCAAACCCAAACTAGGCGCAGAGCACATGATGTGTTTTATTCATTTGTTCGTTGTGATGAGAACGTGCCTTTGTGGTGACATGACGATTAGGTCTGCGCTGAAGGCAAGCAATGCATGCAAAAACAAACAAAAACACATCTTGAATTCAAGTTGTTTTTTTCACGCTAGTTGAACATATCAGTGACACTTTTTGTCATATGGAAGTTTTTTTCTGGGAGGTTTGTTTTCTTTTTTTTCTGCATTTGGGAAGCCACCCCACTGTGTAGTTTATGTCCTTACTTTATGAGTTTGCATCTGTAATGTCCCGGAGAGAATTTACTGCGACAGATTCCTAGAGGGTGAGCAGGCCCGCTTCCCAGCCCTCGTCCCAGACCTCCCAGTCCATGTTTAATAGGGGGGCTTCATACAGGTGGTCTGGAAGTCACAAACTGTATTGTTTTAAACTAATTTATTAGCTCTGACATTTGTGTAAAATTCTTCCTCTACTATTGCTTTACCCCGTCGAGATTTTACTGCATCAGAAGTGCTTCCTGCTAACGATCATAATACAGTATACTTCAGTAGATGCAAGGTGTTTTAAATTGCATGCTTTGTTTTTACACAAGGCTCTCGTCTACAGTACAGCTGGAAGACGGACATTCATAAAAACACTTTTAATTGCTACCAGTAGTTGGCTGTCCAGCTTTCCCAGGCTCAGCGTACAGCGTTCATGCCATCGTGCAGTGAAATAACGTCTGGTATGAGAAGGTGTAGCATTTTTTTTCTTGTGCTTTGGCTTATTTTAGGAGAATTTGGAAAAGTGAGAGAGAAAATGACCAAATTTAAAGTTTTTTTTTCTGTCAGCACTATAACATTTAAAGGGTTAGTTCACCGAAAAATGAAAATTCTGTCATTAATTACTCACCGTCATGGCATTCCACACCCGTAAGACCTTCGTTCATCTTCGGAACACAAATTAAGATATTTTTAATAAAATCCGATGGCTCAGTGAGGCCTCCATTGACAGCAAGTTAATTTACACTTTTAATGCCCTGAAAGGTACTAAAAACATATTTAAAACAGTTCATGTGAGTACAGTGGTTCAACTTTAATGTTATGAAGCGACGAGAATACTTTTTGTGCGCCAAGAAAACAAACTAACAACGTTGACTATTCAACAATATCTAGTGATGGGCGATATCAAAACACTGCTTCATGAAGCTTCGAAGCTTTACAAATCTTTTGTTTCGAATCAGTGGTTCGGAGCGTGAAAGTCACGTGATTTCAGTAAATAAGGCTTCGTTACGTCATAAGTGTTTCGAAATTTTAGTGGTTCAGCGTGACTTTGGCAGTTTGATTCACGCTTCGAACCACTGATTCGAAAACAAAAAATTCGTAAAGCTTCGAAGCTTCATGAAGCAGTGTTTTGAAATCGCCCATCACTAGATATTGTTGAATAAAGTTGTTTTGTTTTTTTGGCGCACAAAATGTATTTTCGTCGCTTCATAACATTAAGGTTGAACCACTGTAGTCACATGAACTGTTTTAAATATATCTTTAGTACCTTTCTGGGTGTTTGAAAGTATAAATTAACTTGGCGCCAATACAGTCCTCACTGAGCCATCGGATTTTATCAAAAATATCTTAATTTGTGTTCCGAAGATGAACGAAGGTCTTACGGGTGTGGAACGACACGAGGGTGAGTAATTAATTACAGAATTTTCATTTTTGGGTGAACTAACCCTTTAAGAAGCACTTCGTAAACCTTCATATATTGCTTTTCACTGGTATGTTGAGTATCAAATCCTTATCAGTTGGTTATATAACAAACTATACAAAGAGATATTTTGAGAGCGAGTAAAGTGAATTTTGAGGAAATGATGGGCACATTTCCATCAAAAAAGGAGTCTGGTGTACGTTTGTGCCTTGATGTGGTTCCAGCACTTCAACAGCAAGAAATTCTTGTGCTCTTTGCTCTTTAAACTTGGCCCCTCATGTCATTTTGATTTAAAATGTGGTAAACGTATCCACATGAAAGCACCGCTGGGTTGCAGTTAGTTGTCAGTGCACTGTTAGAAACTTTGCGATAAGTCACTCTTTCAAGCTGGCAGTCGCCTCAATGCCTGTTATTTTGGAAACGCTCGTTTTTGCAGTGCATTTGGTTCACATGGCGTTTACAAACCTAATGTGGTTGCCAGGGTGTTGCTAGGTGGTTGCTTTTTGAAAAGCCTTTAACCCTACTTTAAATATGAACAATAGTAATAGTGAAGCTTACATTTTTCTTACAGGGTTAGTTCACCCAAAAATGACATTTCTGTCATTAATTACTCACCCTCATGTCGTTCCACACCTGTAAGACCTTTGTTTATCTTCACAACACAAATTAAGATATTTTTGATGAAATCCAAGGTTTTTTTTTTATCCCCCATAGAAAGCAACGTAATTACCATCATTCAATGTCCAGAAAAGTAGTAAAGACATTGTTAAAATAGTCAACGTGACTACAGTGGTTCAACCTTAATGTTATGAAGCGATGAGAATACTTTTTGTGCGAAAAACAAAAAACAAGAATAACGACTTTATTCAACAATTTATTTTCTACCCTGTCAGTCTCGTACGCAGTTGATGCAGTGAAAGCAGTGCAGCGCAGCGCTTCCGTGTTTACGTCTGAACGCCGGCTTTTTGGATGAACTAACCCTTTAAGGGGCCGTTTACATGACAGTGCATGTTTTCAAATTGAAAATTGAAAATTTTTTGATGCGTTTTGGCTGTTCATTTACATGACAACAGCGTTTTTGGGGCCTGAAAATGCAAGCTTTTGAAAACGGGTTTTAAAGTGCAAGTTTTTAAAAACGATACCGTTATCGTCTCCATGTAAGTTAAAAAACCCCCCGCAAATTTGTGAAAACGGTGATGTGATGCGAATGCATATTACATGTTCAGTTTGTAGGTGCTGTTTCTTTACAAAGTGACATCGCCAACTACTTGCCTGTCATGCATAATACACCGTTTTTAGTCGTTTTTTCAGACCCGAGTGAACGAGGATTGTTTTGACAGTGTTGTCATCTGTATGTGAAAAAAGCAGGAAAAAATTCTGTTTTTAGTACATTGTTGTCATGTAAACATACCCTAAATTTCCTGTCATACTATGCTTTTTATTTATTTTATTTTATTGTTTTATTTTATTTTATTTTATTTTTGGTGGGGAGAATGGTTTAATTAGTGTAATGGCATTTTTAACGAGAAATTTGACTAGATTGCATCTTTGTCTGTCTCTCCTCCTCATAAAATAATTATGAGCGTATGATGTCACTTCACCCATGTAGTGCTTCTTTAAAAGGCCCGTTCATGTGGCACCCTGGAAAGCCTTTTATCGCTGAGAGCCTTTGAATCGTTTCTGGTGGTGCTTTCTAGGTCACTGTGTCATTTGTTGTTCTTGCACTCCTGTGTTTATATAAAAAAAAGAGGGTTAACCTAGAGGGGGATGGGCAAAATGTTCCAGTAGGGTTTTTTCTTGTCTAGTTGGCCAAGCCCACTCAACCCCCCAAAAGCAGGCATCAATCTCAGCAGCTTGACCCAGAAACACACCTCTTTCTCGGTTGCTAAGCGATTTGAATCCATGATGAACAATTAGCCTGAATTAAAGATCATTTAGAAACATTTTGTTAACTAAGTACTAGCATTAGTGTGCTCTCAGGCTGGGCGATACAGCCTTTTAAGCGATAATAGACAGATGTGTACAGTATATATTTTCCAATGTTTTCAGTGTTTCATAAATGATATGTTTTTAATATTTCACTTAATAAAAAAGATAATATTTGATATATATTGCCCAGCTCTAGTAAGGGCTAATTCCTGATCTTCTTGATTGCAGAGCTTTAGCTTTTCTGCATCTTCTGTTGTTTTTTGTGAACCACTTGATTTATTTTCATCCCAGTCATTTTTATTAACTGGAGATTATACCTTTTGAATAACATGACCTTTTCTCCCATGTGGTCTTAGTACGTAAATATATTATCTTGCATTTTTACTTGACTTGCACAGAATGCATTTATCAACCTGTACAGATAACTTTTCACAGACCATGTTGCGGAATGATGTTCCCCCAATCACAATCCTTCTTGTACCAAGATGTTTATGAATTCCTGATCAGAGCATTGCTTCTGCAGGTTATCTGCATTCTTTACTAAATAAAATTCCTGCTGAAGTTATAAAGTGCTAGGAAGATTAAATGAGCCTTTCTTATCCAAGCGCTTTAAGCTCTCTAATAAGAAGAGGTAATGTTTCATGATGTTTCACTGTAACTTGGCTCAGCTCGAACGTTTCTTTGCCTGAGCTCTCAGATAAGATAATCTAATGTTTAGACAGCTTAAGCAATAGATTGTGCAGTGGTTAGATGTGGCTGTCAACACTAATTGTCTTCGTGCTGAACATTTGTATCCCTGGAGTGATAAATCTGGTTAAGTTCAGAATTCCCTTTCAGTTTCTTTACAGTTTCTTTTGTTTATGTAATTTTTTTTATTAGTGGTGTTTGTCAAGGCTAGTATTATTAGTGCTTATATTTATGATTATAGGCATTTAGAACAAACTCATCACCCTAAGTTTTACATTTTGGTTCATAATTTGTAAAGCACTAATTAAATGCCTCAGATTGTTCGCCTTGAGATGTACTTGTTTTGTAAGCAATTGGACTATCAATTTTCAATTTGCACCTGCTATGATAATACTAATACTGTGTGTGTGTGTGTGTGTGTGTATATATATATATATATATATATATATATATATGTGTATATATATGTATATATATATATATATATATATATATATATGTATATATGTATATAAATTGTTTGGCAACTACAATTATTAGAATGACTGGCACTGACATAATAACATAATATACCTTCTATATTTTAGCTTTCTATACTTTCTTGGTTTAAAAGTGAATAATATACAGTCCGTTGACAAATAAACACTACTGCTTCTATATTTTCACCACCATTTTATTGCAGAATGGGATGGGCTGCTTGTATTTCCCACATTCAGAACAAATGCCCTCAAGCTAGTCTCCATGCTAGTAAACACCCAAGACACATGGTCTTCTGTCAGCGGCGGTAACAGGCTGATGACATCTGTGTGCGTCTGTTTATGTTCGCAGTACTGCCTGTTGCACGTATAGTTGACTGCGAACAGTGTTCAAGAGGAAGTGCAAGGCTGTTATCTCAGAGCTAGTTTAGTCACCATCCTTCACACCTTCCTTCCTGCATGACACTTCATCCTCTGCCGCTGACATGCACACGCACTAACACTTTGACCCTAATTCTTTAAGAGGAGCTTTCCTGGGTTGTGCCTTGTGACCTTGTTCTGCGCATAGCCAGGATGGGAAAAGCAGCGACAGACTGACGTACACTGCAGCTGTTAAGAACGTGTTTGAAGATGTTTGGTCTGTTTTATTTTGCTTTAATAATATGTGTCTGTGAAGTTTCAGCTCACCCTTACAGATCATTTATTATAGCTTGTAATATTTGGGTGTGAGCGAAAACACGCCGTTTTTGTGCGTGTCCCTTTAATGGCAAATGAGCTGCTGCTCCCGGCCCGCTTTCCAGAAGAGGGCAGAGCTTTAACAGCTCGCGCTTCGGTTGCTCAACAACAACAAAGTTGGAGAATCTCACACAGCCAAAATGACGATTGTCAGTAACGGTGTTCAGCCTTCATTGTTCAAACCGGAGTCGGACACTGATGGAGAGACTAGTGGATAAATTTATGTAGTTGCTGTGGAGTTGATTCAACTCATCGACTAGCATGTGCCGTCATGTTAATCTTTTGTGCAAATTCAGCTTTGAATTGACCCTCGTTTGTGAAGCAGTCTGGCGTAAAATCACAGCATGGCAACAACACTCTACTACAACAACTTTTCATCTTCTCTAAAGCAGCCCAACATGGCCTCGCTCCCTTTGTTACGTGTTCTCGGGGGCAGGGTTTATGTAAATTTTAGGGTTAGTGATGTCACTAACCCAGGAAGAAGCTCGTTGTAGTCCCTACCAGCCATTTGTTGTAGTCCTTAAACAGAGAATTCTTTAAAAGAAATATCAACCTTTGCAATGAACTTTGAGCGTCGTAATTTTGCAGATGTTGTTTATGCTCTAACAGCAACATTACACACTAACAAAAGTTAAAAAAAAAAAGTGAAATCATAACCTTTAACAAAATGTCAGCTGCATTCATCAGAAACTGATTCAAATGAGAACTGACTTGAGTTTGCACCTTTTAAACCTCTTCAAGCCCAAAATAATATTATTTAATGCAGGAAGCTTTGGCAGAAGTAACTGTTGAGCAGCCACAAAGTCAGAGACCTCAAACGGTGTAACACTAGAAGCTTAACGTGTTTGAGAAGTGCCTTCTGACAGGCATTTCATAAAATTTAGATTGTTTTGATTTCTCTTACATAAAAAAAAGAGAACATTATATTTGCCATTACTTTCATCAGAAAGGAACACATTTCAGATTTTCAGTACTTGTACTGGCTAGTCAAACGGATCTACTTAGTTGCTCTTCTATATGGTGTCCTGGTGTATTTATGAATCTTTTGTTTTGTATGGTAATCTGTGATTGTTTGAGTTTTGTTTGGAGGGTTTACCGGGGTTGTACAAAAGTCATAATTGAAGTCATAATTTGAATTTGAATTGAATTAGCCACACCCCACAAAAAATTTAATTGGAATCTGAAATTACTGAATAGCTGCTCAAACAAATTCAACACATGTAATACATTTTGGCGAATGTTATCTGTCTCTACCTTCTAACTATATTTCATGTGTCATTTACATAAGGTAAACGCTGACTAGTTTTCTGGTAGACATCAGTAAAATGATTAGTTTTGCAAGCCCTATGAAAGTCATTGCACTATTCCTGTTTTCTCTCTCCATTCTCCATGTACCACCTGGAACCGTTTTCCTCTCCCCTGAGGTATTTTGAAGTGCCTGCATATTGCGACGCATTCAATAGCCTCTTCAGTGACAATGAATGGGCTTAACTATTGTTTCTCAGGGCTTTTCTTAGTTATCGGGACTATTTACCCACCGAGGGAGCTTCCGTTGTCTCGTAGGCATGGGGAATAGTCAAGCTGTTACTGGTTGAGTAATGGACCACACATGATCGAAGCTCACACTGTTCCTCTATTGCCGTGCCTTCAAGTGTGGGCAGAGGAGCACCTCTCCTTCTCCGCCTCTCCCTCGTTCTCACTCTCTGCCGCCAGTTGAGAGCCTCAGTTGTTTCTTTGTGTCATCCATTCATAAGGTTGGTGTATTGGGCAGAGCTGAGCCTGGTTCTTTGTCCTTAACGTTGGGAGGACCCTCCCTCAACCCCCCTCCCCTAATCTTTCTGCTCTCCATCTACAATCCAACAATAGACCACTAGCAAGCATCTCAGACATGCCATGAATGTTAGTTCTCTTTTGTTGGTTTTCGTTTACCCTGATTGAGCAGTGAAAAGCAGGCATTTCAATTTCAGACATTGACACTCAGGTTTTGTCTCATATCCGAGAGTTGTCTGCAGTCTGAAATGAGCATTTTATCTTCCTCTTTGTAAAGCCTAGACATTTAGATGCTTCAAAACGTTTTACTCGCATAGTCTGGGTAAAACTATTCTTAGCATTCTTATATATTATGTACAGCCATTGGTGCTCAAGCATTTCTATTGCTCAAACATAATATAATTCCCAGAGAATGCATAAACTCATCAAATTTATACATTGATTTCAATGCAAGATGCTTTGGTTGAAAGCGTCTGCCAAATACATAACTGTAATTTAAAATTTATTTTTTTAGTTATACTTTTTTTTTTTTTTTTTTATCTGAATTTCTAAGTAGATTGTTGAAATGTTGAAATGGTTATAGTTATAATGTCCATTTTGCTTCTGTAGAAAAAAAATCTGTCTTACTGAAATCGGTAACATCTTTTTGAACTATTCATTGAAAGAATTGTCTAATAATATTACATTGTATCTTTTGAATTCATTAAAAAGTGCGACTCATAAGACATTTTGTATGTAAGTGTATGTAACTCCATAGAATCGTGCTTCTTGGCATTATTTTGCGGTACACAGTCTTTATTGTATCGCATTCGATACAGACAGCAAACTCACATCCAAAACTTGCTAAAATGTCATTTCTTTTGCTGTGGCGCTGAAGATTCAGCAGCAGGAGAGCATTTGTGGGACAGGGAGAACATTTTCTCAATTCCCAATATCAATTGACTACAGAAGTGCATAATGATGCATCAAGTGTAGGTCAGTCCCGGAGCTATATTTTCAGTGTTTATATGTAATGAAAGGAGCCCGACCTTCTTCAGATGGTTGCCATAATCACATCTGCTGTTCTGCAACATAATATACAGCACTTAGTTTCATATTTTTCCATGACTTGTGTTTCAATCATAATTCCTCATACATGTGAAGGTCATTTTCTGGTTAAAACAAAAAACCGTTTGATGTGTTGGCAAATTCCTTCTCTTGTCTTGCATCGTTGGGGTCTGTAGTAATGTCTTAAATGACTGTGGACCTAATTGCTTTTTCCGCATCTGTAAAGTTCACACAAGTTACATTTTGTGCAAACTTAATAATGAATGACTTGAATTTATGCATTGTCTAGTAAACATGCAGTTTTTATTAGTGCAAAAGTTTTATTACTTGTTCACTGGCCTGCATCGACGGAAATATTAACGGATGTATTGAAAGTTTTCTGGAGTTATGAAAGTAATCCATTTGCAGGTTGATTTCCCTCAAGTATAAACAGATGGCAGTGATGATTTTAAAACTTTGCTTTGGTTCCCTTCCGGCGCAATAATTGCCTTGAGTTTGGGGGCGTGACTAACTGTTTGCGTGAAAAATTGCAGTAAAGAGGTAGTGTTCGGGGACACATATTTCATGTTTTTGCGATTCCATTTGGTGCTGCTAGTAGCACAGAATTGACACTGTCACTTTAATTTGGATTGATGAAAATCTGTGTGTGTAAACAGTCACTGATTAGGATGTTTATGAAAGACCTCTTTTATGAACTTTTTCAAAATAATCTCAAGCATAAGCAGCACAGAAAACCTCTTCTCATGCACAAGGCTGTTGCTAATCAGGAAATACATTTTGTTTGACTTCAAAGACGCACATTTGACAATGGGAAATGGCCTCCTCCTGACAAATGTTTGTGCCTCTTTGCAGAGGAAATGAAAACACCTCTGGAACGTACTTTCAGCTTTAGGTTCATGCTCATACGTCCTGTCATCTGGAGGAATGTAGTAAGTGATTTGTCAAGAAGGCCTCATCTAAAGTGCTGACTTCCCCAATACCTCAGTTTTATTTTAAACAAATGGTGTCTGTCATCATAATTTTAGCAAAGTCAATCATGCACATTTTAGCCATAACTGTGGCGTGTGTTTTAGCTCCTTGTGGGTCAGTAATGTATTGTGTATTAGGTCTTTTTCCACATTAACAACAGTATAATGCAATTATAATGACGAGTGCGTGGTGTGCCACTGGCCTCATTCAAGGTGAGGTATTTGCTATAGCCTGTCTGTTTGGATTTGATTCCAGAAGACGGTGGAGATTTGGCTCAGAATGGTATTGATTGATGGATTGTACTCCTAGTATTCCTCTGTTTCTCCATCTCAGGCAGTGAGGAGGAGGGAAGGGTACATGAAATTTTAGCTTTTTTCTGATGGGTTTTCCCTCGGCGTGGTCGGCTTCAGTCGTGCACTGAAGATCTCTGGGGTTCTGATTCATTGAAACCATATGATGAACCAAATATTTCTGAAAGCATCCCAAGCAGTGAAATCTGCTAGCTATTTTTTAAATGATTTAAAATTAATAAGTCTTGGGTGGTAATTGGTAACTCAAGCTTGAAGTTTAGTGATACTTGGACTTCTTGGAGAACTGATGTCTTTCCTTTGCAGTCCAACGATGATTGAAAAGTCAATTGCGAAATCAAAAGGCTGTAAAACAGAATTGCTTACCAGGATGGTGGTGTGGTTTCTGTGATTTTGTGACTATAAAGTCTAAAATGCGTAAATGAGCTCCTTTACAAAAATGCAAATTGACACCATGTGGAAGACAAAGCATTTAAAAACAGTTAAGTGGCTGGTTGGGTTCCTTTTAAGAATGTTTACGGGATCACCAGACGCTTTCGTCTCACGCAATAGCACCGCTAAATATATTTTGGTAACTTTCGAATTAATGTCACGCCTTAAGGGGAAAGATTTTGTTGTATTTCATTTTATTGCAAACGTTTCCACCCCTCATTTTCCTTCCAGCCACTAATTTAAGAAAATCCTTAGTTTGTTTAAAAAGTCAAAGGCCAGTCTGCATTGAATGAAGTGTTTTGGATTGTTTTCTGGATGCTTCATCAGGGCTTTTTGCTTTTCACTCTTGTGTGGGAAAATAATTTATTGGTGATATTTTTAACTTTTTGAATATTTCCAACTTCTGTAATGTAAAATGATAGTTTATTATTATTATTATTATTATTATTATTATTATTGAAAGGCATTATTATAATATATAATAAAAGTGGGAAATATTTCAAAAAATTTAATTACATCATTAAATCAACATCATTAACATCATTAAATCATTAAATTATATTTCAGCTCAAGAGCCTTTGTGATCATTTCTTTAAATGAGAATCACCTTTAAATGATAAATTCTATTTTTAAATATGTAAAATAGTTTAAATATCTTTTTATTTAGGATATTTATCATTTAAAGGGTAGATGTGTAATTTTCAAAATATTTCAGCATATTAAATATAATATGTTGCAGATGCACTGC
Organism: Ctenopharyngodon idella; assembly: GCF_019924925.1. NCBI lineage: Eukaryota > Metazoa > Chordata > Actinopteri > Cypriniformes > Xenocyprididae > Ctenopharyngodon > Ctenopharyngodon idella. Next base: position 27,310,279 of record NC_067237.1, on the reverse strand, counting down.
GATGAGCTCAGTAAGCTATATAATGAAATTAATTCTATAATGAAAATGATTGGTAAAAAATAACTGTAATTCCAAATGGATTGTATTACCCAATATTTGTGTGTACTGTTTTTATGCTTATTAAAGTATCACTATGTTAGCTTAGTAGCATGCTGTCATAAAATTCTATTGAATTCGTCAAGCCTATTTGTTGCTGCTTATGTAGAGCATTCCAGATCCCTCACAGGTTGTGTGACTGTTAAGAAAATGCCTATGTAGGTAGCAAGGCAGTTCACTAAGTTTTGGAACATAGCTGTTGTGTCTTATGTTTTGCATAGAATGCATTATTGGACATACTGAAAGGATAATGCATTCTGTGGCAGGAAAGGGGCGGGGTCAAAGTCAAGGTCTCATCATGTATGTGCTGTGGGGGGTCATCTGCGATTTCATTTACAGGACACACACGGGACAGTCAACATATGTACCTTCAATTATGAGCAAGCCCCCTAATGTGCAGCTAATAACTTGTGCGATTGAACAAGAGGCATCTGTGATAACAGTGTGATTGCGTCTAATGAGATCACACTGTGCGCCACCATGAACAATCCTCTGTGATTGTCTATAATTAATGTGGAACATGTGGAATCATGCATGGAAGTGTGCTTTGTGCTCCAGTGAGCTCATTAACAAAGGGAATTGTTGTATGGTTGCAGGACGGTGGGATAGAGAGAGTTGTTGGGAATTTTGCATTGCAATTAAGAAGATTATTCATTAATTTGGCAGTGTTAATTTCGTTGACGAAATAGTTTTTGTCAATGGAATTTTTTCGCTGACAAAAACGAGATAACTAAATAAACGACAAACTAAAACAAAACTCTATTGACCTTTTCGTCAACGAATAGAATAAGAGGGAATATTTGGGAATTCAGTCAGAAGGAATCTCTTTGTGGGGAAGAGAGGTTAGATGTGCACATTTGATTGGTAACGTACTAATCTACTGGCGGGTTAAAGGTAGGGTAGGCAATTTCGGATAGGCTAGCAATAGCAAGCTAGCTTTAAAAGCATAATATCCCACCCTCCTTTCAGAGTGCTCTCCAAAGCCATGCTCCTCCAAAACACATGAACGCCCAGCCAGAGCAGAATCTGCAAAGCGTCACGAGAGACAGCATTAAACTACAACATGCCTTAAAGGCATATAACATTACAATAATAATGAATGTTAACAAATTAGAGCTCTGACTTGTACCACCTAGTCTCGCATAACCAAACCTATAGACTGATGGCAGAAGGTCTCGACTCTATCACAGGTTTCATTGGTCAAGGACCGCCCAAGAGGACGTTTGACTGACATGTAATGCAACCAATCACAGTTTGTTTTGTTCCGCGTCATGTTTAGAGGCGTGATGTCCCTACAATAACAGACCGCCGTGCATCTAATAAATCATTCATTCAATAACATTGTGCAAGTTTACTGCAACAATGGAGCTGCGAACTTCTCATATTTTTGAAAATCCAGAGTTTAGTTGATTCTGCTAAGCACTCATTGTCACAGTTGTAAACATGACGGCTTTCTTCCATGAGGGGGTTTGGCGTGACAGCATTTGTTTTCAGACAGACCGTTAAAAAAGAAAGCGAAACACAGGTCTCCCGGGCATCCTGTAGAATTCAACCAACCAGATGACAACTTCGAAAATCCTAAAGTGTTATCAGTTAAGTGTGCCATATGCATCAGATGATCAGTCAACGGTCCGTGGGTGTGACGTCTGAGGCTGAGACTATCTACCACCAGACTAATTTTGGCGTTGATGGAGTTGCCATAGAAGTACATAATTCTCTGAGCACGAGAACAGCTCCAAGTACGAATGTCACAGGTCGCCATCTCTTAATTATGGTAATTATGGTGTGAATGCAGCATAAGCTCATTGTTTTGGTTCAGGAGGAGCTGTAAAAGGCGGCTGTCAGAACAAATGCAATGATTGGACGAACATTTTTTGGTTCTGAGACTTCCACAGAAGATATACTGTATATACGTGTGTGTGTGTGTATATGTATGTATGTATGTATGTATGTATGTGTGTATATGTATGTATGTGTGTGTGTGTGTGTGTGTGTGTGTGTATGTGTATATATATATATATATAGACCACTTCTATTATCGATTGCTATCAGGATGTGAAGAGAGTTTCAACTAGTATAACAAAGTGTTCATAAAAAGCATTGCCTACCCTACCTTTAATAGCGTACAAAAGTTTATCATGCATTTGCATGTGTTTGGCAATTTTAAAATATTTATGAATTAATTTTTATCATGGATTTTGTCCCATTTTAGACTGATTTAACATTGACTGATAATTAAAAAAAATTTTTTTACTTTTTTAACACAAAGGTATTAAGTATCCTTTATTTTAGTTTTTTTATTTTAATTTTTATTTGATTGCATGCATTGAAATTAACTTGACAAACATTGTCAGGAACTGTTGCACCAAATTAAACATGAAGCACAAGTGTATTTTTATATATATATATTTATTTATTTATCTATTTATTTGTTTTTGTTTTTTTGGTAACTTTTCTTTCATTCATGGACTACTTATTACTACTGAAAGAAAAAAAAAAACATTGAAATACCATTCATTCTTGAAGGGGAAAAAAAATTAAAGTATAAATCATGCACATCACAGATCACCCTAGAGGTCTTTGAGCTGTAGTCAGCCGCCTCTAGATTGATTTGCGATCATGGCCTCTAGGTGATAGATTACCTGGTGTCCTCCAAAAGGCCGAGGTAATCAGTATCCCTTCCAGCAGATCAGACTTATGATGAACAAAGGTTTTTGGGGTCATGATAGAGTAGAAGACCTGGAATAGCCATATGCAGCAGGCAAAAAAGTATTATGGTCTGAAGCCATTGGGAGCTGCGTGTGGGTGGCAAAGTGGTTTTGGCTGCCAATATTTTACTGAAGATGCTCAGATTTGGTCGGTTGAGTTGCTGGCATTCACGGTCGTTGTGCTGTGCTCTTAACTGTAGTGAGTCTTGGCTAACCAATAGCGTGCCATGGCCTGGCACAGCCCGTTTGCTGGTATGCCTCATAAAAAAGGACTGTATCACATACAAGCAGGCACTCCAACCCACAACTGCAGAACATCCGCCACGTGTCCGTAGACCAGGAGTCTGTGCGCTCCACTGAAAGAAGCAAAGCCAAGTTAAAATGCAAATGGCACTCAGATGAATTCATTTCATTTCATTCCCTTCTCAAAGTATTTCTGATGATTTTTGTCTACAATGCAGATGTTCTTTTTGAAAATTTCAGACATTTGCCAGACTATTGCACATAACTGGCCGGAAAGTCAAGATACCCCGCTGACAAGGCAACAACGGAGAATGTTGCTGGCACACCAGTCTAGAAATGAAGGGGAAAAAAATTCTTAGGAAGAAAAGGGAAAAGAAAAGCCTGCTCAGTGGTCGCAATATATTCGCTCCCATCTGAAGAGTTTTTGTGTGTGGATCTCCTCGGGTAGCTATACATTCCCATCCCTGTAGCACATGTTCCTCTCTGCATTCTTTCAGCTGGTTCTCATCCATCCAATGTCATTCCCCTCATTTTCCTTCCCACGTGCTCCTGTGGGTCAACAAGAGCCGCACAAATGATAAACCATCCCATTGGTGGTCAGGATGGGCCTTGCAGTCAAACACAACGAGCAGGCCGCCCACTCTCTCGCTCCATGGGAAGACAAAGAAGCTCCACAAACATGCAGGAACAAAGTCCAGCTAATTTATTGCACTCCGGCCAGAGGGACTCGAGCCGTGACAAACAGCCTCCTGTTGAGAGGCCTGTGTACCGTGGCCAGAGAGTGGGATGAGTATTCAGACCTGGGTCAAACTCTGGATAAAACAAAGGCTCTTTTATTTACCAGAGGATTCACAGAGCATGACACATTTGGCAGATTAGGCTAATTGATATTGGATGGATGACATTTTGTATCCATTGTTGCAGCTAAGTAGCATTTGACAAAGCTTACCCTGAGGAATTTGAAAAACTGGTTGTTATCATTGTTGGGGAGCAGCTAAAATGTGTAGTAGCAGTCTACAGTAGCTCATCTGTTTTCAAAACATTGGCGAAGTAGCAATATTTTTATTAAATGTATCTTTTATATTTTATTTTGTTTTATATTTTTATTTTTATGCAGCCTATTTTTGAATATTTCATAATAATAATAATAATAATAATAATAATAATAATTATTATTATTATTATTATTATTATAGAATTTTCAGTGTATTTTGATGCAGCTTGACAAGTCTAGATCATAATATTACTAGTATAGTATTCTGTTGATTTTACATAAATTTTTGAACCTAATAATTGCATGAAGGTAATTCTTTTAACTGAATGTGTCAACTGTGTCAAAGTTATACTATTAAAATCTCAGTTATACTAGTTTAAATTAGAGGTGCACCAATGTATCGGCCAACAATCAGTATCGGCCAATAAAAGCTATTATCATCACTATCGGCTGTCGGCCGATTGTTTAAAAACTGCCAGTGATCAGGGCCGATTATATCCTGTCAATCAAAAGAGTGCGGAAAACGTGTTCAGACTGCAACTCATACATACTGTGTATGAAGAAAATCACTCTTGTGTTGAATTTGAACACATTAACAGTTTAAAAATCACCTGTAGTTCAAGCCAGGGTTGGCAGGTCTGCGTTTTTTTTTTTGTTTTTTTTTTGCTACATCAAATATTATTTGTAGCGCCCCCCCCATCCAATAATTGCAAAAAGCTTTGTGCTTTGTTACTTCTGATAAGAATAAAAGTTTCAGTTTTCAAATTCTGTCAATTTTATCATGAAATTCAAACAATAAATGGCGTTTTGATGCCCTCAAATGTGACGTGTCAGATCGCTGTAATGCCTCAGTTCAGGCGGCAGCGTGGAGCGCGAGTCTTTTCTTCCTCTTCAATACAAGTTATATCTTGAAAAACATGCATGAACATCAAAGGTATGTTGAAAGATATAGTACAACTTACCGAAATGTATCATGTCTCATGTAATCACTTTATTTATGTTTCAACCGCGGAAAGACGTCAATAAAACAGCTTGTGAACAATGTCACATCATGTCACATTTACCTCAGGAATGTTTTAAAATGTTCACAGTAGCACAAAATGTATTTCAACACTAGAAAGGAGCTTATTTACTGGTAATTATGTTTGTGTAAATTTGCCATGAAGACAACAAGTGCTTATGAAAACTACCTTACGTGATACTAAGTTTTATACAAACATTTCAGTTTTTATTTGAATGTAATTATTATATCTGAAAATAAACAGCAGCTGAATATATACCTCTGTTGTTAATTGTAACCTCTAATATTGTAGTGTACCAAATGAGAAGGTTCCCTGTATAGTTTAAATGATTGATAGCCCTGTAAATAATGTGAATTGAAAACATATCGACCCATTTAGTGGTTTAAGTGTAGTTTACTGTTTTGTTAGTTACTAGCTACCTTCCTACATTTTCAAAAGAATGGCTTTACTGGAATTTAACTGTATAAAATGATGAGTAGCTTGGCGAATTACATTTTCAAAGAGTTTTTGATAACACTGGTTGTGGGTGATCCATTATTAAAATGTGGCGTAGGAGCTTTTGTTTGTATTTTCTAAGGTTTAAGGACCAGGTGCCATTTGCAATAAACCCTGAAATTAAAAGATTTCAACTGCAGGTCGGCAGCATGTGTGCGAGTCTCTCATGTAGTTCAACAGTACATTTGTTTTAACAATCTATTTGATGACTATTCAGAAAATCTCTGTTCAGCACATTCGTAACCTTTATGCAAGATGTATCTTGTGTCAACACTGATGCCAAACAGGTGGCTTAGTTTGCAGTCTGAAGTGCTGACCGGGAAGACGCACTTGCCGCTTTATGATCCACAGGAAATGAACTAAGCTCCAAAGATTTTACCTGATACAGTATAAAGCTTGCACACCTCTGTGAACAATGATTTGTGCAAGATCTTGCATGATATTGCTTAAACTCTGGCAGAAATTCTGCTTCTTTTTTTTGTGTGTCTATTTTGGTTCTTGTTAATACGAGTGTAAACATAAGAATCCATTTAGTGGTTTGCCATGTAGGGCACGAGTCACATTTTGAGCAGTTGAGCTTTTTCCTATTTTCTTTTAAAGATACCCTATGTAACTTTTGGCCCTAGCAGTTAAAAAAACAAAATTGCGCTGTTTTTGTCCTATCGTATGCCCTCAGATTTACAAGACTCTAAAATACAGGCATGTTCTTTAATTGGCTTTCATGCCTTCTTGTGATAATCGCCGACCCCTAAAATGTTCTTTCCCTTGGTGTCCAGATATTTCTTTTGGGTTTAAAAGAGCATCTTCCTACAGATGTTCCACTGAAAGTCCTTCTGGAAAGTCTGTTACCATCCATGAAAGTGTTACAGAGCAGATGTGTAGGGTGTAACTTATTTTCTCTGATCGCTTTTGGCCAAAGCTGCTCATGCTTTGTATATAGTTGTGTGCTATTTACAGCAGATATTCTGCACACAGGAAGTGGAGAAAAGAGTGACTTCTTCCTCTTCTTCTCCTCCCTTTTTCTCCTTCTTTTTCTTTTCATCTATTTTCTGCAATTTTTGTAGGTTATTTTTTAATTTTTTTCAATTGAAACAAGTTTAATTTTGACTTTAACAGTGTTCTTTTTGTTGTCTTGCATGCACTGATATTTTTCTTTTAGGAAATGCATATCTAATTAGTTGTTAATATAATATAATATAATATAATATAATAATTTGCTGTTATCTAATTACTAATAGTAATAATATTTTCCTCATAATACAACTATTGTAATAATGAGTTCTGTAAAAGCTGTTTTTCCCAAGAGGGGTGGCATGATATATTGAAATGTGCTGGTCGCACCATGCTAATTTAGTGGGAGCTCAGAGAACTATGTGCTGAGTATGCTTTTTTCCCTTTTTTTTTTTTTTTTTTTTTTTGTCAATAAAGCCTAAATGAAAATGGCGCTTTCATTGATTTGCCATTAGTGGACAATTCATTCATTCATGCCCATGAAAAAGTTAAAGTGGGTGCTGATGTGTGCATATTATTTTGTGAAAATGGTTCAAAGATGAGATTTTGAGGAATGTATCTTTGAAAGTGTCATAATGAATCATGCTTGAATGTATAATATATATATATTTTTTTTTTTCTTTTTTTAAACAAAAACAAGAGGGAAAAGTCCACACCCATTCTCTTTTTGCTCTGACATGGTTGTAAACTAGATAATGTGGCTATTGTGGCATTTAGATCAACAATGTCCAGCCATGACCATGTTGATTTCATGGTGACCCGAGATGGTTTGTTCCGTCTGCAGAGCCCCCGACCCTTTCAGTGTGTGTCTGCTTCACTATTTGTTGAACCCACTCTGTCTGACCCTAATTCAATAATACACCAGCTGACATTTTGACTAACTTGCCAGACTGACATATTGAAATAAATTGACTTAGTTTACCATGGTATCGATTTTTGTGTTGTTTAACAACGAAGTTCAAAGTGTCAAATCTATTAGTTAATATCTCAAGAGAGCACTTTGTACCTCTCTCATCCTTTGACATTTTTTGTGCGCAAATGCATTTTGTGACGGAATGCATTTTGTGACTTTGAAATGTTAATAGTTTATTTTTCTTTCCAGGCATATGAATTGATTTGTAATGCCAGTGTTTATAAGATTAGTCTAGTGAAATGTCTTTTTACCTCCATAATCTGCCATGTATAAATTATTTATGCAAATAGATTTTATTTCCCCAGTTTCTAGGAAGCTGTTGTGGCGTTATTTCAGGTTGATTTCAAGAAAGATTGACTGAAAGTAAGACTGACCAAAGAAAATGATAATTTTCTTATAATGAAAGACTGACCAAAAGAAAGAATGAATGAAAGAAAGAACAAAAGAATGACTGAATGAAAGATAGAGTGAAAGAATGAAAGACATTTGTACTTTTTGAGTTACTCGGCATGGAAGGTGTTTCCTCAACAGTTCAGTCCTTTATTCTCACAAATTAATTGATTTTCCTCTCTTTATAGCCTCTACAGCTTTTCTTCATGAAACTACACAAAGGAACAAGGCTGTTGTCCCTGAGAGCTCTTCTCACATAAGCACCACATAAGGGGAAGGTATTCTGTTATTGACCTGCAGGCATTCTCATGGGAAGAAACCTTAGACAAAAGCCCAGGCAGGAGAGCAGAGTGGCCAGACCGGACAGCCTCTCTGTAGGCACTCTCAAAATATGACTGCGGCCCTTTCAGACACTGAAGCCGGGTGATGACACATACTTGGCAGCCTGAAAAACACATCTCCCTACTGCCTGTGTCTTTCCCCCCTCTTTTCACTTGCTGGCACAAATAGAAAACAATTGTACATTGTCTAAAACTTTCGGAAGAATATCTGAAACCATTTTTTGACTTTCAGAGAAGTTATTTAGGGAGCTTTAAGTTAAAAAGTATAGACCCTGGATGTACTTGCGTTATATTAACACTTGTTGACATTTATGCACTTTGGCAGAAAGAATTTACCATGTGCTGTAAGCTAATCATGCGTCGAGACTAAGTATCCGTCCGATTCGTAAAGAAAGACAATCCACAAAATATAATTGCACTGTAGTTAGTCACTTCATGCTTTTGATTCCAGTGACCAGACACTTTGTATGGTTTGTTTTGCTTTTGGCTCGAATTATAAGCCTTTGTTTTGGATCCAGCAAAGCTGTACTTGTCCGAAAACATTGAGGTCGCAGCCTGCTATCGACACTGCAGCATTTAAGTTCCTCTCATGGCCGCAGAGCTAAATCTTGCTCCCAGTCTGAGGGAACTGGGTTCTAGATTACACAGGACTTATTTTGGATTTCACTTCTCATTAAAGCTGCGGTCATCTAAAACGTAACAACGTACCAGTCACGGCAAGGATAGAGTGATAAGCAAACATGCTTTGACAGATGTGGTCACAGTATCCCCGGCATGCTGATTGGACTCTAGATGAAGCAAAGTGGCCAGATTCGGGATTGCGTGATACCACTGGTCCCCTGAGAGTTGTCTAGAGTAAGAATGTGCTCCTGCATATAAAAAAGCTTCTACTGGACTCATATCCCTGTCTACATCCTCTACAGGCAAGAAGTATCAACCCATGCCAGAGATTACCTTTCACGTTATTTGTCTCACTAACACCAATTAGAATCATTCTAGGGAGTCAGACTTCCTCGGGGTGCTGTCAAGCCAAATCAGGCAGTGGCTCAAGAATTCATGTACTCGTCATACAATCCGAGAGCCTCCGCTGTTCCTGATCTTCAGTTACAATCCAGCACTAGAGCTCCAAGTGTTCTTTTCTGATTCACACTTTATGCGAAATCCGATCTCTGAAGCCCCTGCCTGCTGCTGGCACAGACTGTTGTCTTGTCTGAGCTGCTTGGTGTCGAGTCTTCAGGCCATGGTGTTTGTTTTCTCTGGCTTACCAAAGTATCCAGTAAATTGGCAACTCCTTCCAATTGATTCAGAGGTGTAATTGAACCACAATGGCTCCCGTGTACCCCTTTGTTTGGAAGGATGACGATCTAATTTGATGAATGGTTTGGAGAAAATAAAGAAGGTATACCTTGGGGGAGGGATCAGGAAAGTCTGCCAAGACAATGAATTATTCGAAGTCAAGGCAGAGATTTTAAATGTGTCTGATGATGGATAGCTTTATATCACTGAGAAAAGTAGTTCTCGATGCATCTGTTTTTCTTGTGGACTCTCACAAAGTAATGGCCGCAATTTCAACGCGTCTTGTCAAAAATTTCCCCCAAGACTTCAAAGAAGCTGAAGCATGTCTTGAACTAGTTCTTTTTGGCTGTTTAGTCTTTTGTAACATCCCCTCACTTTTCTTACTTCCATCTGTTCTCATGGGCAAGGAGTAGACGGGTGTTTGCTGCTGGCAACTGTGCAAGTGTGCTAGCTAGTAGCAAATGATAAAAGACTTTGGCTCTACAGCCAGGGATCCATTGCTCTTTTTGCGTCATATCTTTCTCTCGTAAACATGTTTCCATTAAACCTTTTGTCTCCATTCTGTGTTAATTACACGTTCTTGGCGCCATTGCTGTGAAGACTGATTATTCTGTCGCTTAGATGGTCCGTTATCGCACTTGTCACGTATTTCCCATTGCATGTTTTAATTACAGCTTGTGTCATTGCTTGCGCTCTCTAAGGAGACTAATTACACTCGACAGTTCAACACCATCTTCATGTGTGCAGCCGTATATTCACGATCACAGGGGGTAGAGGGTGTTTGTTTCACAGCAAGATACCACCGCCTAGGGTTTGAATGACATGAATTTTGGCATGGATGACTGCATATGGAATAACGTAACTGCCTAGTTGCTTTGTTTACACGTGTTTGTGTTGTTTGTTTCCTTGAGGGCTCTCTCTGTCTTGTTGGGCGGCGCGACGCAGGCAGACAACGTGGGCACAGTATGTGTCTATGGCCTCCAGAGCATATCCCGCCCTGCCTCCTCCTGTTCCCTGCACAACTCTAGGCTTTTATGAGGCCTTCTTCAGACATATTTAGAGTCCCAAAGCCTTCTCCCAGGGAGTAAATGGAACATTTCTCCTTCCAGTCACTCTTTTCTTGCATTTCTGCATTTTTCATTCCCCTTAGCTTTTTCTTTCCCTTTGTCTTAGAGTTTCTTTCTGGCACAGTCGGTTTGATTGACAGACATTTGGTACCACTTCATGCTTGTTTACGGCTAAATGGAGGTCCCTGTTTATCTATTGATCATTTATTTGTTTTTGGTCAAGGGTGCAGTATTTCATTTTCTAAGCTGAGGAAAGTCAGAATCAATGTAAGGTATTCTCACACATTGATTTGCAGTTTCTAGGGTTCTTTATGATCTCCATGAACAGTTAAATCATATTGGTAGTCGTTCATTTAGGAGATTAGTCGACTAATTGCGCGTTAATATTAATAATCCATATAAATCATAATAATGAGCCTTTAATCACCAATAGACTATATAATAAATAGCCTAATCAGCACTCAAACACATGCATGAAGCTTGCCGCAGTGCACCGGCAAACATAATGATTATGAATGTGGTGTGGGGAAAAAAAAAAAAAAAAAAAGAGTGAGAAAAACAGACTGAGACTGTGTGAACATTTTAATAATTTATTGATAAACTAGTGTTTTGTGTGTTTTCGCTTGCAGAGGTGAAGTCTCCACAGTAGTGGACGCACCTATACGCACGTTTCCTACACATTACATAATCTGAGTATATTTGTTTTAGATTTGAATTGGTTCATTTAAAATAGACATTTCAAGCTTTCCATAGATATATTTATCATGTCTGTGAGGCAAGTATATGTTGAGTTTCAGTTAGTTTTTGTGACACACTCAAGTTTACTTGAGACCGAGACGGCAGAAAGCGCATCCTGTTTGTTTCATTGTTTTACAAAAGCACGTTTTATTGTTATTGTGAGTTTACAGAAATAAAAGAAAACCATTTACAGTTTCGATGTTGGAATATTCTAATCTGTATGACAAAAAATGAATTTGAAAGTATTTTAAGTGATTGCACCGGCACCTCCATGTCATGCAGTAAGCGTGCTCTCCACACAAACACTTATAAATATATATTTTAATAAATATTACAAACACTCTATATATATGTACATATCATCAAATAATAGCGCGCATTTATCTAAGTTAACATTAGAGCGGGCAGACTTGTAAAGTTGCTACTACTTAATGTTTCAAGTGATAAGCCATATTTAAGTTCGACGAATGATAGGTGAATGTTTGGATTTCCTGCCGTTAACGATCTGTCCTTCACGGACTGTGTGATTTCGCCACTTCGTGTGGAGATTTTTTTTTTTTTTTTTTTTCTGCGACTAACCGACTAAAACCAATTTTGGTCGACTACGCCTCTGCTCGTCCACTAACAGTTAGTCGACTATTAAGAGGTAGCCCTATAAAACTGCATAAATCATTAGTTATAAATTGTTTTTAATATATTTTTTTCTATTTTTCTTTTTGACTCTTAAAAATTTGATTATGATTTTATTTGTTCATTGTAAAAATTGGCAATAAATTTAAACACAAAAAGACAGGAGAAACACTTTGCTATGTGACAAGTGACTTTTCGAAAGATTACATGCAGAGTTATATTTTCCAATATTGTCTCACGCCTTTGATGTGTGTGTTTTAGACATGCCCGCTCGTGATCTTTTGTCAAGAAGACTGCTGTGTTAGGACACAAGGCCTTTAGCAAGTGACGAATGTCAGTCACAACACTCGTAGAGCAGCTCATACAATAACAGAACAAGTAATGTGGCATGAGGACTAACTCAACCTTCACTCTTCAAACCAATGTCCTTGTGCGCTGTAGTGAATTATTGACAGATTTGATAAATTTGACTATATTTGTATCACCAACTCTTTCTTTTTCCCCACACAGCCGTGCTATCAAGACCAACCAGGACCTTCTACCCGAAACGCCTTGGATCAACATCTTCTACGATGACTTCTGGGGGACACTTCTCACCCACAGCGGTAGCCATAAGTCCTATCGCCCACTCTGCACGCTCTCCTTTCGACTCAACTACGCCCTGGGTGCCTTAGATCCCTGGGGTTACCACCTGGTCAATGTGGTTCTACACTGCGCCACGACTGCCCTGTTCTCTAGCCTCTCAAGCCTGCTGCTGGGGTCGGGTTGCTGGAGCCTGCTGGCTGGGCTTCTCTTTGCCGCTCACCCCATCCACACCGAGGCCGTGGCGGGTATCGTGGGCCGGGCCGACGTGGGAGCCGCCCTCTTCTTCCTTCTGGCCCTGCGCTGCTACATATGCCACTGTACCCCGAGGACGAGCGGTGCCCACGGGCGAAGCTGGACGTGGTTCTTGGGCACCTTGGCATGTGCTTCGTTCAGCATGCTATGGAAGGAACAAGGCGTGACGGTGCTGGCTGTGGCTGCCATGTATGATGTGTTTGTCTTCCACAGGTTTAAGCTGCAGCAGGTTCCTGCTCTCTTCCAGAAGGTAAACAGCCTTTTTCTGCCATTTAGAAAACCAGCTGTGTGTTTTTTTTTTTTTTTTTTTTTTTATGCATCTATTTGATTTCCTAAACTCTTGCAGTGGCCCGGCGAACTGTGGATAGCGCATGTGTGTGCTGGTGGATAATTTGTATAAACGTTCATGTGTAGTGTTTGCTTTCCATCAGGATAAAATTTGGAAAACATTTTGGCATGTATGTTCAACCGAGTGAACCGTAACAAACTGTACAGTTTTTTTTCTTCCCCATAATGGACTAGAAAAATGCAAGAGCCAAGGGCAATCAAAGGAAAATTGGTGTTTGTTTGGTGTATTTACATACATGCATCTGGCCAGAGATGTTTGTGTTTTCACTTGGCAGCGCACGACGATCTGTAATTACACTAAAACGTTTCTGCACCACATCAAATTTCGGTTACCTTATTGCATCTATATTCACTGCCCTGATTTGGAGTTTGCTGAAAGCTAGCTCTTTAAATTTCAATGACCCATTCTGCTTTCTCAAACTACCGTTCATCTGAACCCGACACGGGTGAAGTCAGTCCCCTGTAAACTCCTGTTTTTAATGAACCCTTTATAATTGGAAAATTTTCAAGTGAGGCCGGAAAGATCTGGCTAACGTTCTGAAATTGTTTTATTAACGGTCAGAGTGAAATCGTAACGAATGCTCCTTTAATGACGTCTAATGATGTGGATGTATTGTGTTTACATGAGAATGGTAATTAGCACAGCGATCGCTCATAAACAGTAGAAGTCAGAGTGTGTGCGTAACGAGGTATGGCGGAGAAAGCTGGACAGGGAAATCAATGATATTAGAAGGATTGCACACAACAGTGCCCTGCTCCTTAGTGCAGACCTCTTTTCTTCAAGCACCCGACTATCAGGTCGACTTTTCCTCAACCCTGGCTTGTCAAAAGGATTTACCATCAACTGTCAGAATGCAGTGACATTCGTAACCCCCAGCCAATCAGTGCAAAACTGTATTGACGTGTGCACAAATGTGACTAGGATTAGAGACCCATTGAACTCTCATGCCAGAGTGTTGATTTTTTTTTCCATAAATGTTCATTCATGCATCCATATTTATCAGGAAAAAAAAAAAAGGGCGGAAATTCCTCCGATATTTAAAATGTTTGGTCACAATAAGTACCATATTGATTATTGGTGATATTACAGATTTTTTTTTATTGCATCTGTTGATGGTTTATATATTGGTTGATTTTGTATATATTTATTTGTCCATGCTTATTTCCTATATTTTTTACATTTAGATTACTATTGTCGTCATTTAATGCTTACCTAGTTATTGTTTAAAAAAAAACACAGATTTAATAACACTGTTAAATGTAATCTTTAGCAGATCTCAAAATAAATATGCATTTTTAATACATAAATTATTTTGCGTGTAATTTTTAGTGATGTATTTTTTTTTTTTTTTATCTGTTATATCTATTACTATTTTTATATCTAAAATAGTATAGAAATTTAATGTCAGTTATTTATTGTTTAGCAGCCATAACATGAAAATAATAATTGATATTCTTATCAGCCAGAATTTTAACCCCTAAATTGTCATGTCCCGCTAGCGGGACGCTTGGTGCTCTTTTTATTTATCGCCTTTTTCATATCATTAATTTTAGTAATCATCATATGGTATCATTTAAAAGCTTACAAACTCAAAATTCATCCTGTGAAAACTGTTTTGAAATTGGATGTTGCGTTACTCTAAATTCTTTTAGTGCGCTTCTCCCCCAGTGGCCAGTGTCAGGTTTCTTTTATTTTAACTACTTTATTATCAAAACCTTTTCTAATCTTGACAAAACGCATATCGTTGGAAAGGTCTGAGTCTCAATATTCCATATTTGGCATATTTGTTCCACATTGTTTTGTGATAGATGTGATATTTGGACAGAAATGTATTTATTTGTCACAGAAGAATGCATAAAAAAATTCAATGGAATGTGGGTGACACCTGGTGGATATTTTTGATACAATAAACAAAATCTCATAGTAACTTCAATTTTTGTGTTATCAACTTCAAATTTGGAACACAACTTGGGTAGACATATAGCTTTGATTTTTATAATAATTTTAGAGTAAAAATTATTTTGTAAAATATGTATTTTATATAAAATAAAAAAAGTTTAGTACAGTACATTTTGATTTACAGTAAATTTAAACTTTTGCAACTTTTTAATACTGCTGAAGAAAGCATTATCTTTGTCCTTTTAAAACTTAAGGGGATTTCCCACAGTGCTAAAATAACTTCCTTGTTCTTACTCATTAAGAGAGTCTTTGCCGCCATCTAATTGTGTAATATAACTTTCACTGATACTATTGAGGGTCCCTTTCTCAATACCAAATACGGCATATTATTTATATAAAATAATATTTATTGAACAACAATATTTAAATTAACAACAACAGATGGCAGGTTTTCCTCTCTCTCTAGCTGTTATCGCTGCACATTGTGATTGTGATTGATCCCTACTGATTAACATTAGTAACCTTATCTATACTTCTTTCGTATCTACACCTTGACTTTCAAATTCATTGGGATTCACTGAAACACTGTGCACTGGGCAAGTTAAATATTGGTTCACATCATTGAATATTGTAATTAAATAGGATATTCAATAATGTGCTTCACTTGTAGAGCATCAAACAGTTGGAATGCAATATATTTGAGCTCATTACATTTCATTTTGGTGCAGATTATTCCTGAAAAGCAAATTCATGTAGTGTTTAATAAATAAGTGAAATAAGACTGCATTGCTTTTCACTGTGAAATGATTTCAGTAAAAAATTATTTTTTTTATTGCATTTCATAGAGAATAAGATAGATGATGAAAGTTAACATGGATTCAGGTCTTCAGGGAGTGGCAGTCTCAGAGACAGTGGATGTCTGAGAAGCAGTAGCTGTGTCAGATCCAGTGGCAGTTGAGAGGCTGCGGCAGTCTCTGATGCAGTGGAAGTCTCCGATGCAGTGGCAGTTTGAGACGCACTTTCGTCTTCAAGGCACTGTCTGAGAGTTAGTGTGAGTCTCAGAGGCAGTGTCAGTCTCAGAGGTAGTGTATGTCTTGGAGACCGTGTCAGTCTAAGAGGCAGTCTCAGTCTGAGAGGTAGAGTCAGTCTCAGAGGTAGTGTTGGTCTTGGAGACAGTGTCAGTCTCAGTGGCAGTGACAGTCTCAGAGACAGTATCAGTCTGAGAGACAGTGTCAGTCTCAGTGGCAGAGACAGTTTCAGCGGCAGTGTTGTCTTTGAGGCAGCATCAGTCTCAAAGGCAGTGGCAGTCCGAGAAGCAGTGGCAGTTTCAGAGGCATTGGCAGTTTCAGAGATAGTGACATAGCGAGTGTCAGTCTGAGAGGCAGAGTTTGTAAAATGCCATTCCAGTTCTCTCTCGGTTGGCTTCTTGATCGTTTTTTCTTGTTTGGTGCCCTCCAATTGCATTGTATTAGGTGAATGTTTGTTCACCCTGCTAAAGCAATATCGTAAAAGCACCAGACTAGTCAGCATGGCTTGGTGTTTGTTGAGCCAGTTGAATCTTCAGACAACAATTCAAATTTGTTTTCTAGACAATCTTGCAGGTTGAATATATCAAATGAATTGTATATGCAGTTGAGCAGAGTGAAACTTGCAACCTGAATATTGTCAAGCAGAACAAATCTTGCAATCAAGCAAACAGACTGTTGCATTCAATTGAGCAGAACAAGGTAATGCAGACAGCCAAGCAAACTGAGTATTATATTGATTCTGAACATTCTAAGCTGTGATGTCTCTGGACATTCTATAATGCTGTGCTGCAGCAGACATTCTTTAGACTCAGAGGTAAAGAATCTAGTCCTGTATTTCTCTAAAAATCACTCTGATCTCCTTTTTTAATCTGCTTTTAAAGCAGCATTCAAACTAATGCACTCATCATATCTATAAATTAAAGGATCATGAAACTCTAAATCAGGCATTTTAAGAGACTTCTAGAGATGTATGCTTGCACATGATGGCAGGCAATGATTGTATGTATTAATTTGTTTTATAAGTGACTAGATGTGACGAAGGTTTCACTGATACTCAACAAACAGTTTTGTCTTTTTTTTTTTTTTTTTTTTTTTTAATACAGTTTTGTTTGCATTTCGCACCTAACACCACACTAACACTGGATTCGACTTTATGAGCAGTGTGTTATCATTTCAGCGCACATATTAACAAGTCAAAGCATTGAGACTGGGAGCGTGAGCAGGACCTTCAGTGTGAACCGCAGTGTTGTGTCCCATTCACCAGAATAAATATGCTCTACTCACATAGTGTGTGTGTGAATTCTGCATGTGCTTTGAGTTGCTTATAATGTGTGCACAGTGTGTAGGTTCACTTTATTTTCACATTCCCAGAATTTTTGTGCACAACCCCATATTTTTATAATTAGAATTAAGGATAATACAGTTATTATTATTTCATAGTATTATATTTAAATTGGGTTCCTAAAAACAACAGTGTCAAATGAATATATGGCACTATCACAAATAACATTAATCGTGAGTACACTTTTTTTACACTCTTGTCAGAACTGAGAGATGTAAACTCTAAATTGTGAGGGGGAAAAAAAGTCTGAATTGTGAGATAGAAAGGTTATTCCGTAGTTCAGTGGTTCCCAAAATTTTTGAGGCATTTAACATCCTCCTGCGTAACCCCTCTCTTCCACTTAAGACTGCAGTCACACCTTTTCCATTAATATTGTGCATCTCTACATTAAAGGATTAGTTCACTTTAAAATGAAAAATACCCCAAGATTTACTCACCCTCAAGCCATCCTAGGTGTATATGACTTTTTTCTTTCTGATGAACAGAATCGGAGTTATATTAATAAATATCCTGTATAAATGTTCAAGTTTATAATGGCAGTGAACAGGGGCAACGAGTTTGAAGTTCAAGAAAGTGCATCCATCCATCTTATACGTACTCCACATGGCTCCGGGGGGTTAATAAAGGCCTTCTGAAGCGAAGCGATGCTTTTGTTTAAGAAAAATATCCATATTTAACAAGTTATAAAGTAAAATGTCTAGCTTCTGCCAGACCGCCTTCCGTATTAAACTTACGAATAAAGGCCTTCTGGGTTAATAAAGGGTTAATAAAGTCTTTCAGAATCGAAGCAATGTGTTTGTGTAAGAAAAATATCCATATTTAACAAGTTCTAAAGGAAAATATCTAGCTTCCGCCAGACCGCCTTCCGTATTCAACTTACAAAGAAAATGGAACTGGCGCGAAGTCAGTTAATGCTTTTTTCGTAAGTTGAATACGGAAGCCGGTCTGGCGGAAGCTAGATATTTTACTTTAGAACTTGTTAAATATGGATATTTTTCTTACACAAACGCATTGCTTCACTTCAGAAAGCCTTTATTAAGCCGTGTGGAGTACGTTTGTGATGGATGGATGCACTTTCTTGATCTTACACTCGTTGCCCCCGTTCACTGCCATTATAAAGCTTGGATGCGTCAGGATATTTATTAATATATCTCTGATTGTGTTCATCAGAAAGAAGAAAGTCATATACACCTAGGATGGCTTGAGGGTGAGTAAAGCTTGGGGTAATTTT
Organism: Ctenopharyngodon idella; assembly: GCF_019924925.1. Classification (NCBI taxonomy): domain Eukaryota; kingdom Metazoa; phylum Chordata; class Actinopteri; order Cypriniformes; family Xenocyprididae; genus Ctenopharyngodon; species Ctenopharyngodon idella. The sequence continues at coordinate 27,291,649 of NC_067237.1, read as the reverse complement.
CATTTTAAAGTGAACTAATCCTTTAAATCCTTTACCTATGGGTAACAGTTTAGATTGAGAATTTATTTCAATTAATTTATTCAATTCAAATGCATTTAACATAAATCGAAGACATGCTCTGCGTTTATTGCGTGTTCGTATGTGGTCGTACTGTAAAGAAATGGGGCAAATTTAGTCCTTAAAATGTTTATTTCTGACACTGATGTACATGTTTGTATCATTTGTGCTCATAAGTGTATTTTGGGCCAGCATGGCTTTTTATCACAATGGCTTGTGACATCTCAAAGAGCTGTGATGCTGTCTGCCTTTGACTTATTCATAGACAGCAGCAGACAGGCCCTCTAATGGCACATCACATCAGCCCGGGAAGCCTGGCCTAAAGGTGACAAAAGAGCATGATCTCTCATATCTGACAGCTCTTGACCATCTCCCCATCAATCATCAGCTCTTCTATTGGCCCAGCTGTTTCATTTTAACTATATTAAGCCATACAGTAGAAATGCTCTGCTCTGCAGTGTGCCAGGGAGCATTCGCTCGTCCGCGAACCCATGTGCTTCGAATATCCTTCCTGCATCAGGCCCCGGCTGTGTTTTCACATTGCTGTCATCTGGTTCAACAGTCTTAGCATGTTGTCAGCGGCAAATAATTCCAGATTTTCTTCTTTGAGGAGAGACTGTGTCACTCTGACTTATGACAGCTTAACATAAAGTAGAGTCGAAGGGGAAGCCAGAATTACTTTGTAAACACATACGCATCAAGGCGTCTACAATCCGCAAGCCCAAGGACAAATACCTCTCATCTGCCAGGCTGCACTGTGGCAATAATTCCAGAGATGAAAGCTGGATGGGTTTTAGTGAGGAGACAAACTGCTTCCTACATCCAAGGACCCGAAGACTCATTTGACATAATGAGACGATAAACTAAAAATGGGGGAGTAAACTCAAAAACACCAGCGTTTAGATGTTCGAGCGCATCCGTCAATGTGGCATAATAAACACGTCTATAATTTTCTCTGCATTGCGCTTTTGGTGTGATATGTCTGTGGGCTTGCTTAATGTGTGAGGCTCAGACAAATATTAATGGCCGTTCATCGTCCGTCCACATTAAATGTGCAGGCGTGTATGAGAATAGCGACGTGATCATAAATTTGGGATACTTATCTGATTGCGGTATGCAGTTTATGACATCATCCCATAGCTTTATATCGATGCTAAATCAGGATGTCTGGTATAAGTTAATGCTTCCTGGGCAGCTGGTCTGGACTCAGGGTGATCACTTATGGAGATGCATTCAATTCAGTCATCTCAAGTTTAAGAGGGTCTGGTCATTGTGAGGCTTCTAAACTGCATTAAAGTGTTTTTTAGAATCTCTCTGGACTGTTCAGGATACTAAATTTATTTCCAATCTTCTCTAACTTGAATTTGTAGTTATGTTATATGAGTAAAACCGCAGTGTTTTGATGTGCTTATTACGCATTAGCATGGTTTAGTCAAAATGGATGCCACATTTAATTTGATGCGAGTAAAAATAAGGCTAAAAGGAACATAAATTCAGTCCATTTCATATGTGGTACTGTCTGTAGTGGTCAATCTTTAGTGGTGCTTCATCTTAAAAGCATTAGGAAAAGGAAAATTATGTTAAAGGTGCAATATGTAATATTTTTGCAGTAAAATATCCAAAAACCACTAGGCCAATGTTATATATTTTGTTCACTTGAGTACTTACAATATCCCAAATGTTTCCAACTATTTGTAAATCGTGAGAAAATTGCAATTTTAACCAAGGCTCCGGGACGTGTGAGGAGTCGCCTGTCAATTGCGTCATACCCGCGTTAACCCTCGTTCTGCCTCGGTTTCCGGTTTTATTTTGTAGAAACCATGGAAACACCAAAGACGCTTTCATATATTACACTTTTTAATAGACAAGGCAACAACTGTTTTGATATATTTATAGACAGAAAACTAATTGTTGTTATATAGCTCAACACGTTTAGTCTTATTGTTTAAATCTAATTTTCTTGATTTTTTGCGAGTACCATGCCTCAGAGAAAAACACTATTTTGTCAAGTAGCTAACATAGCATAATCAGATGCAGCTTTATTTTTAGTAACAGTAATACAGAATTTTCTCCATCATACAATACGTTTTAAAATGAATTGCATGCCATTTATCAACACAAGCCATCCAGCATTTAATATGATATTCTAAAATTGATCTATCTTACTGCAGCGTGTAACAAGTGTCTCATAGCAGCCACCGAGTGAACGCACAGAGTAACGTTATAACATTTTCAACACACTCAAATGTATCTAATATGATAAACAGAGCTGCGTTACCTCATACTCATGACCGGAAAAGCGGAAGGGGCGCCGACGACTGTGGCATTATAAAATTTCCGCTGCTCGCGAGGCGTGTGTTGCGCAATTGCACAAGCGGCCTCGTTCAGCTCCCACAACACTCGGTCCTGCTCTGCTTCATACTACAGTAACGTTAATAATGAACATGATTCCTTCCCGAGTCCTATCCCAATTCTTTTCCACCGGCCGTTGAGTTGAAGACCACATGTCCCAAGATTCCGCGCTCAAACTTGGCGTCATCAAGCTATGCCTTTGTTTTGAATAGGCCTCTAGCGACCTCTAGCGGACAAAATTGTGACATATTGCACATTTAAAGGCGCACAAGTGAAGTAACAACATATTGGAAGATTAATATTCGTTTTGAGATTTCCTAAAGATTACATTTAACATTTGTGTTTTAGATGTAAGAGGGTGTCAATGACAGCAAGTTAATCTAAATGTAAAAATGCAATAAATTAACTATTCAACATCAGCAAATACATGTTTATCCAAAAGTGACCAATCTAGAAAAATGAGAAAAACATTAATAACTGATATGGTGCTGATATATTATGCATATCTACCCCTAAATTATACACATTTCCAGCTTTGAAATTCACCTGGCTCCTGTGAAATAATTTTTAGAGATGTATTACCTGAGCTGGACTCGGTAACACTGGCATTGCTATTTTTCTTCCGCAAATTCAAAAATGGCAAGAAAAATAGACTTCCAACCTTATAACTTCTAATAGAATTTTTTTATCCCCTTAACATGTAACCCATGTCACAAAGTCTTTTTCCATATCATTGTAATCATTCACATACTAATGCTCTTTTGCCTGAATCAGAGTGTAATGGTCTGGCTGCACATTCCTCACACCTCTGCTGTCTCATTGTCGTAATGATAGCCAGACAGACGTATCAGCTGTGAATGCATAATGAGCTTTTTCTCTCTTTCCATTAGAGCTGTGTTTCCATTACCCCTGCGAACAGTTGCACTTTTCTGTTTTTGTGGATGTATTATGGTTTCATTGTTGAGAAAAATCACACTTGCACTATCTTAGAGGAAATCAAGGCACGTCTTGGGTAGTATTTTACCTCTAAACTACAGTCATATTATAAGTAATTTAAAGCTCTGTCTTAAAACCCAATGAACTGTCTGCATCCTAACATCGAGTGAGCGATTTGTACACTTTCTACATCTGCAGCACATCCGTGTGGCACCCAATTAGTGCTCCATGTGGGATATTTGGCTCAATCAATTGATTCTAAAAGAGTTTGACAATGTATGTTGAGTCAAACAATTCAATTTTATTTATGCTGAACTATTTTATTGAATACTTTGCAGAGTTGTATAAAATGTGTGTATTATCAAACATGCAATCAGTATTTCTTTGCCTTTTCGAAACTGCATTATGGGATATATATGGAAGCCCGTTTCCGCCACTAAATAAAAAAAAAAACAGTAATTGCGACTTTTTATCTCAGAATTAAGACTTTTTATATCGCAATGAGTTTATATCTCACAATTCTGACTTTTTTTCTCACAATTGCGTGATATAAAGTTACAATTCTGAGATATAAACTCGCAATTGCGTGATATAAAGTCACAATTGCAAGAAAAACGTTTCGTACAATTGTGAGTTTATATCACGCAATTGCAAGTTTATATCTCGCAATTCTGACTTTATAACTCGCAATTGTGAGGAAAAAAAGTCAGCAACATCTTGCAGCGTCATCTCTTCTCTGATGACGGGGCAACCTGTCACTCACGTGAGATCACAGCAACATCAACCATTCAATCAGTTCCCAAAGGACAAAATCAAGTCATTTTTTTCTTGTTCAAGAAGCAGGTTCACTCACTGTTTCATATACGTCACAATAGGGAATAAAAGACTATCGCAACTTCCTTTTCATGCAGACTTTAAGAGGCAGAATATGATCAGGATGTGTACGTTTTGAAACCTGTGATGCCTAAAATGCAGTTTAGGTAGGCAGTTCACTATAGTTTGCACATGCGTATGAACATGAGAAGGAGAGGGAATGAGTTAAGTGCATAAGCACATGTTGAGTTAACAGGGAGCTACGCTTTAAGCGCCTTTGGCAGCATCTCCCACCAAAGCTCTTGGGGGATTTTTATTAAGAGTCCTGGTAGAGCTCTAGGATGCTTTTGGTCATTGCTCACCCTTTTAAAAAAGCCTCCACGCTCACAGCCAATCAAAGTGTGCTTGCTGAGATGTTTTATACTTTATACTCACAGATTGACGCAGATTTTCAAACTTTATCTGTAACCCTTAGTCTAAAACGAAATGAATATTTAGAGCAGGTCAAACCTGCATTACTATGAATGTAGGTTTTTAAAATCTAGCTCTCACGTATAACATTGTTGGCACTGGCTGGTATTGCATTTATGGTGTAATCAGTTTATCTTTATGTGGAAAATGCCGTTTTATTAGCTCATTTTCTGGAACAAGTTAATAGGCTCATTTTCAGTAACAGATACTTGAAGTTAGATACAATTAGCACAGCACGTTTGGCATACACACCTTTCAGAATG